>NC_088782.1:95075357-95378023 GCF_958450345.1 Calliphora vicina
GAAAATTTCTTTCTTTTACTTGTTTTTTGAAATTTTTCGTCTTTTTTGTTTTTTGGTTTTCGTATGATTTTTATTTATTTTTTTCTTCTTTTCACTTTGATATGATGTGTAATATAATATCATCGGATCTATACATCAAGTACTTACACATTTTATAATAAACAAACATACATTTATATATACAAATATACAACATGGCTTATAAAGTATCTATGTATGGTTGTGATGGGAGCAAGTATGTATGTAAGTAACCCAGCAGTTAAGCAAGTGGTCAATGTATCTCTTATAGACAGTAATTGTTACTAATGTCCTATCACTTGGCTGACTCCAATTTATATATTTTGGGTCATTTGCCAAGTATGTCCCCTTTGTAATGCAGAGAGAAGACAATGATTACTTTATACATCCCAGGTAATCTGGCGTGAAGACAATTTTCACTTAAGTGTCTCTAAGTAATTTAGAAAGTAGACACTTAATGTTTTGTGAGTAATTCGTACAAACTTTTATACAAATTGTTTTATACAAATTGTGTTGATATAATTCTTATACAGTCACTATTGGAGAGTTGTCGGAGGAAGGTTTTGTTTAAAAGCAATCGTTTATTGGACTGTCTATGATATGTCTTTTTAGCTGACTATTTGAGGTCAATTAGCACCCGTACATGTTGAAATAACAAGTTTTGTAGCTGATCAAGTAGCCAGTTTTGTAGCTAGTAAGGTAACTGTCGCTATGTAACCAGTATTTGAATCCAATGCGTTGACTACTTTGGACCAGCTATTAGACATTCTCTTTGTAATCAACATCTAACATGCACGTGTTAAAATAACTAGTCACGTAGCTAGTTATGTGACTAATAAATGATAAATAAAATCACTAGTTAGGGACCGTCTACTAGAACTGCTGGGAAGTCTAACAAGTCTTTATATTTGAATGGGTGTATGTATATAAGTATTTGTATTACTATATAAAAGTATAAAACCGTAAAGAACTTTATATAATTTCTTTTCTTTCTTTTTGTTTTTTATACTTTAATGCAGAATGAATGCATGGTAACAACACAAATTATATTTGTGTAAGCGAGTGTATGTGAATTGTACAAGCAGAGTTTGGAAACATGGATTAGAAATGATTAGAACTTGACTAATTCTTATGTCATCTTGTTTTGTTATAAGTATATATTCTTTTGAAATTTGATTGGATGATTAAAGTTTAATTCCACTATGCATTTGTAATAAATATACGAATTTCGAAAGTTGGGAATACTTAAGTGTTGATGTGTTGTCAACACAGATTTAATGATTATCATGTTATAAAAACATATTTGCATCAATTTCGAATATTCCTATCACACAACATTGTATACGAAGCTTCCATCCTTTTAAATCTCCAGATTCTCTTGATATAATTCCACTGTTGTTACAGGATAACATTAATATATTAACGCATATGATGGCCTGCTTACCCCTGTCTCATGCCCCATCAAAATGCACAGCTTATAGCCTGGAAATAATCACTTGGTAGAACTACCAAATCTGCGCTATATTCATTAGTAAGCCATATACAAAAGTCCTATTTACATTCCAGGCCATCAACAACGTCATTTCTGAATAAGTTATTGACGCATTATAAAACTGAAAATTGATTATGCAGTTATTTATTCTGTCTAAAAACAATAGGTGTAGTAAATAAACTCTACATACCAGAAGCTTAGGTATAGTTGTATAGAGGGGCGGTTAAAAGCCCATACCTGTTCCGGCTATAAATATATGGGAAGATCCATGTGAAAGCGGACAGCAGTCGGATTTACCATCTCTGATTTTAATAAAATTTACCTTACACATAATATATCCAATATATTTCTCATATCAGTGACTATTTCAATGGAAACTCATTCCGATGTAAAAATATCGTGATTGAAAAATTTGTTAACATTTTCAAAAATTATATACACGTAATTGCCCATAACTTTGAAACTACTCAAAGGCCAGCATAATCTCTGATTCCATTTTAAAGCCAAAAATATTGTCCCCAAAATAGTGTGCATAAAATTGTTTACTTCCAAAAGGTTAAAGGCCAATAGTCGGAGTATATATTTCAATGTAAAAAATATCAAAGATCACGGTTATAAAAATTAAAAAAGAACATAGTATGAGGATATATAAACTCTCTACTATATTCGAGAAAAAAAATTTCGATGGAGACTCGATTAGTTCAGGATTTATAAAGAACAAGTAAGAAAGTATGGTCGGTCAAGCCCGACCATATAATACCCTACACTAAGTAAAAGAGCAAAAACATTTTTCTTTTAAAATTTCAATAATTTATATTTTTGAGTGATTTTCGAAGGTGGGCCTAACATGGGAGCTATGACTAATTATGGACCGATCATAATTAGTCATAGCTCCCATGTATAAGTTTTATATATACAAAATTCATGTTACCAAATTTTGTTACGATCGGTCCAGGATTAGTCATAGCTCCCATATAGACCCGCTTCCGAAAATCACTTTAACGTGCATAAATCGCTTAGAAATGCTGGTATACTCACAAAATTCAACATAGTAAACTTTCATATAGACAAAAATCACACGACCTAATTTCATGGTGATCGGTCCATAATTGGTCATAGCCCCCATATAAGGCCCACTTCCGAAAATCCCTCAAAAATACAAATTATTGAAATTTTAAAAGAAAAATGTTTTTACTCTTTTACTTAGTGTAGGATATTATATGGTAGGGCTTGACCGACCATATTTTCTTACTTGTTTTATATGAATTTATATGAAAAAATGTACTTTAACTTTTTTCTTTATAAATCCAGAACTAATCGAGTCTCCATCGAAATTTTTTTCACGAATATAGTAGAGAGTTTAGGTGTCCTCATATCATTTTCTTTTTGAATTTTTAACACCGTGATTTTTGATATTTTTCACATTGAAATATATACTCCGAAAATTGACCTTTAACCTTTTGGAAGTAAACAATTTTATTCACACCATTTCAAGGACACTATATTTGCCTTTAAAATGGAATCAAAAATGATGTTGGACTTTGAGTAGTTTCAATGTTGTGAGCAATTATGTGTGACAATTTTATCAAATTTTTCAATTTTCAAATCGCGATATTTTGGAAACGGGTCATGAAAATGTCATTGATTTGAGGAACCCTTTGGAATATGTGTGGTAAATTACATTAAAATCGAAGATGTCAGGACATTGGCACAGGTAGTGCTCCTGCGTTTCATTCTCTACTCTTCATTGTAATGTATTGAAAAAAAATTGTTTTTTGCTTCTACTGAACATTTAAAAATGTTGAGTTGACGCTCTTTAGAGGAACCAATGCGATGTGTTCATTTCTTGCACTTTCATTAATTTTGTTCTTACACCTTGGGAAAGCTTTGACATTTTCCCTAAATTTGGATAGCTTTTTTTTGTCCATATTATCTTCAGATATTCGAAATTAATTTAATAAGATTTAACATTGTCGTTTCTCAGAGTTCTGATAACCGCTTGAATATCCTTTTTCACTCAGATATCTATGTGGTCCTTCGAATATGGCCTCCAATTAAGAATTACTCCTAGGTATTTGAATTTGATTGTTATTTGTATTATCTAATTTTGAAAGACATATAAATTTTATCTTATCTGGGCTTACATTGAGTGGAATCTGGAATATTAATACTATAACAGTCTGCTTAAAGCTATTAAGAAAACGTATTATGACAGTGGGCAAGAATCCAACAACACTCTCCGAAGTACTGGATCTGCGGTATAACTATTATTAGAATGATATCAGGACTAAAATAGAACTGGTACTACTTAATTACTATGTGATACAAGATCCTAGTATCAAAGGAGTGACACTAGATAATTAACTAAATGGGAACCTTAATATATAAAATACAGGTCCACTAAATTGGCAACTGTACTTGCTGTAAGAAGATAACACAGTGATACAAAAATGAATGAATCTTAAATATGCTGTTTTAAACCAATTTTTAAATTGTCTTCTTTTTGTTTGAAAGATGTGAGTTTTACCATTTAAATATAAAAATATTTGTAAAAATCGGATGGCAAAGTAAGGATGCTCCCCAACTAAAACAAAATATTGTTAGCTATGTTTAAAAACAAAAAGAAAACTCAGCATTTACATATATGCAAAAACTGGAAAAGTAAAAAAATATTGTATCAAAAAAAATTAGCAAATTAACTCATTATTTCTTTTTTGGGATTTTTATTTATATCCGAGTTTTGGAAAGCTAGTTTAGTAAGCTTTATTACCAAAATCAGAACAATATATTTTACTGCTGTAAAGGTACCCAAGGAACAATTTTTGTATTAAGTAATATCGAGCTTAAATATCCACAAATTCCTACATTGAAAATTATCCAGGTATCTCTGGAGGAGATTCATTTATGGAACTGCAAAACTGACGCACTTGTGAAACTTGTGTTTTTATATAGGGCATGCTTTTTATGAGGAGTAAACAACTAATTTTACATAAAGTGTATCTTACTTGCATGTAAACCAGAAAAATGTGTCTAAAATTTATGTGCAGTGGGTGCAATTGGTGACAAACAAGCCTAGATTCTACCTTATGAAACTTATAGCAGTCCTTACTAGTTACTGTTCCTTAGGTGAGCACATTCAAAGAATGCGACTTCCTTACTGAACTACTGAATTAGAGATCTTTACTATAAATTTCATAATACTAAAGACTTTATACATATTTCGAAACCATTCGTAAATTTCAAAAGAAGATGTTTCATGATGAAACCTCCTGAAAAATAGGGTCTCAAAACGAAGCTAGACATGTTTGTGAAGTATACTGCAATATACTGGCTACACGAATGCCAAAAAGTTTCGAGTATAGGGCAACGATTGCATTATATGTTTATCTCTGATATTGTGTTTGAACAAATCTTTCTAGATTAAGATACCAACAAGAGAAGATTGGATTAAAAATGCTTTATTAACATAAATATATTGATGCAAATCGCTGAACATTAACTATTGAACTGCCTATTTAGATTGGATTTATAGAAATGAAACTACTCCTCAAAACGAATTGGATGAAGAATGTGCGAAGAAGAGGACTTTAGACAGATTATAATTCTCTAACTTGAAAATTTAATAGTTTAGGTTAAAGTAATTTAAGTAAGTACTCTTTTTGTCAATACTCCTTCCTATTTAATATTAAAAAGCGTTCAGCAGTTTTCTTTTTTAATTTGTTCCCTTGAAAACTTTGAATATTCCTAACATCTATCTAGCAGCCCATAACACTTCTCATAATAATTCATACTCTTACCTTTGATTTATAATCAACAAAAAAATTAAATAATAACAGTATTTGACACAATCAACAGCAAAAAGAAATATAAATCATTCGATCCAAACCCTGACTGCCAACTAAAATCTAAAGGAAGTTTAAGTTCCTTCATAATGAGCATAAAAATTGTTGGTTATAGTTAGTACATACATACATACATATACTATATGTAGTAGGGAAAAAAAGTAACAATTTTTGTTAAGATGAAAATAAGAAACGAAACAAAAGACGAATAGCTCGGGAGACGCAGTGAGTGAGTGAGTGCGCGTTCGATAATGACTGTGATTAAAAGACAGCTCAAAGGCAAATTGTAACACAAGGAAGCAATTAAAGGCGTGTTGTTCAACGCCATTGTCGCAGTAATTATTACTAAACGTATGAATTGTACAACAACGACAACGTCAAATTGAAGAAACTGAAAATGAAATAAAAACGAAACAAAAAATCCAACTAAAACACACTGAAAATTACTGTTACTAGGTAGAGTCTCCGCGCAACTACTAAAAAATAAAAACATTCATAAGATGCTGTAAGCAAACCACCATGTCTCCGACGTTTTTTGGTTTTTATACATGTATTTTCTGCAATCGAAAAAAACATGTCTGCAGAGGTTCGAATGAATTCAATATTCAAAATACACATACATATGTATTAATTAATTACCTATTGTGCCTGGTAATTAATTGTGCTTGGTGTACATCTGAGCTCCTCTTCTATATTTTTTTATTTTCTACACCTTTACTCTATCAGACTTTCCTCATCTCTTTAATTTCTAGCTGACCTCTACCTGAAAATAGGTAACACAAAGGGACTACAGTATGGACCCAAGTGAGCTGTTTCTTTCCTGCTTCTACTAGATGAGTGCCTGACAATCTAACCTATTGTGATTTCAATATACATATGTATGTACGTACATAGCACGATCATTTTAAAATTTTACGATCGTTTAAAATTTATAACAAACATTTTTGGGTCTACGACCTATATTTCGAAAAGTTAAAAACGGATTGGAAAAATGAATATACAACTATGGAAATATAGTCGATCAATACAGAACATGTAATACTTTACTCTAAGTCCTTTAACAAACCTAAGGTAAATTAGCGGGCAATTCTAATAGTTCTTTGGTTAGGTGAGAAGAGGACCACAAGACCTGATAAGCTTCCCTCAGGAAAACCTCCATTATATAGCTGATCTTTCATGTCATATTGTAAATTTCATGTATCTCACCATATTTAGTGGATTTATCCATCTTAATAGATTCCGAAGGAAATAATATTCCAAACAATTAAAATGATAGCGGGATTATGTAACGCATTTATTGAGATACGTATCCTCCTCATCCTTGCACCATCTGCAAGTGTTATCATTGCATAAACGTATTATCTTCATGAAATATCTCAGTTCATTATGGCAGGTAGTAACATCTTCATGAATTCTTAATTTATGCTTCCATCCCCGAAAGTTTCATCGACGTGATTTTATATTTTGCTTTCGATTTCATAATGAATTGTTCCAAAGTATATCTGATTCGATTTTGAATTTATCCTTTATATTTCTATATACAATATCAAGTCAACGATAAACATCCTCATATGCGATGTTAATATTCATATCTGTTCCCGCTAATGGTTTGCTAATTTGATTATATGCATATTATTAATAATCCTGGTACTCAGCACAGATTTAATGCGTGTTGTTTGTTGAGATCCGCCATCAGCTGACCACATATGTATATCTAATATTTCGGCTGAAATAAGTCACATGCATCATGTCCCACTTTCGTTGGGACGTCCGTGTATACTTCAATGTCCTGATTTCATATTTCCTTGGTGATATGTTCGATAAAAGGATTGAGATCGAAAAAATCTTAACATGCATATATTTATGTTAATAAAAATAAAAACTTACAGTTTTTATTTTTTTTATTTGATTGAAATTATTACAAAAATATTATTATTGTAGTTCAAATCAATAGTGATGAATTTGTGAACCTTTTCCGGAAATCCTTCCATTAATGTTTTTATTGAGCTTTCTGTCACTTTGTTCGAACAGGTAGTCCATCTCCGTTTAAAATCTACCACACTTTTGGACACATTTTTTTTTGCTCTTCAATTCTCTTTTAACAAGATCCCAATATCTCTCCACTGGCCTTAGCTCCAAGCAGTTTGGCGGATTTGCTTCTCTTGATACAAACAACACATTATTGGTCTTGTACTACTCAAGACCTTGCTTACCATAGAGACAGGATGCCAAATCAGGCCAAAAATAAGTGGACACATAAAGAGGTCTTATGAATGGAAGCATTCTCTTTTGAAAACATTCCTTGATGTAAATTTCGGTATATATGGAGCCCGTTTTATCAAATGTTTGGCTTATTTTGCCGCAACTGCATATTGCTTGCCATGCCAAGAACTTTTTGGGAAAATTTTCTGCTTTTGGGTCCTAAACTTTTTTTACAACATTCCCTCGAGCATCAGCAACATACAAATATTGACCCGGAAGCTGCGAAAAATTGTCCATACCTATGTTTCGTCATCCATTATGCAGCAGGTATATTTTTTGTATAAAATTTGAATTCAATTTTCGTGCTCTGCCTTTGGTCTCTAAAGAGGGTCAGGGACTTTTTGAGCCTTGACTGTTTTTAAACCTGCAAATTTTCGTTCCAAATAGTCCGATAATTGAGCTAATACCGATAAAAATGCAGTTGTATTGGTGAGTGAGAGAGAATTGCACTGAAAGAAAAGTTTCGTGAAGTAAACAAATTTTAGTTATTTATAAGGATTTATGTTTTTATAAGAATGAGTTCCACAATATTTGTTTGTGTCGAATCGCAAATATTTGTTGTTTATGCAAATAATAAAAAAAGAAAACGGGGGTTAGATTTCGGGGGATAATTTTAAGTTTATTGAGTTTGGTAATATACCAACCTTTCTGAATTCAGTCTCGATTGCAACTGCCTAATTTCATGAGAGTTACAATATTTACAATGGAGAGAGTGGCTATTCGTTAAGTTACTTGTAACTAGTTACCTATAGCTCTCTCCATTGTTTTTCATATTTCATGGTTTATACTACAGTATTTTTATTTCAAAGCACTATGTAGATTTACGCTTAAACATCCCGGCCTCCTTGCTAAAGTGCAACAAGGAAACCGGAAATATTTACGATACCTTATAATAAAAAATATCATACTATTTTGAAAGAGACATTAATATAGTAATTGACAATATAATTCATTTTCAAAAACAATAATAATAACCGTTAGCATATACAATTCATTTCATTCAAGGATAATAGAAATAACAATAAAAATTATAAAAAAAAATAACGATATATCTACGTTATATTAAAATATACAGCAAAAAGATGACAATTTAAACGCCAAATTTTCCAATAATTGTCCAACCGAACACAGTGTCTTGTGCCATGGGTGTACCAACTGTTTCAGGCTGAAGACTCGGCTTAATGAGACGTGGATAAATATCCGCTCCAAGGATAACATTAATGTCGGAATGTCGATAGAAGGTTGGATCAGCAAGGCGTAAATTGGTGTAAAGGCTTGCTACTCTCTCATCAATTTTTTCAGTGGGTTGTTTGCGAGGTAATTCAGTGTTAATTTTGACATTTAGACAAAATATTGGAGTTTCGTCGAATCGAGGACGAATGCGTATCTGGCACCATCGATTTGTGCCCTTTTCTTCCACAGCTAATTTGTATCTTTTAACTAAAAACTCCGCAATGCAGCTAACTTCTGCACATGGGTTCAGCATACCTCGCACATTAAGCCATTCGTCACCAAGTTCAATTTTGATTATGATTGTTGGAAGTAGGGTGACAATACTCAAACCAGAAGAGGGTGTGTTATCGGATGAGTTGTGTGCGCTTCGTGTTTCTTGCAGACGTTTGTGACGGTGGAGCAACGTGTGGTGTCTGCCTCCACATTGACGACAGCGATCACTATTTCGACACCGTCGAACTGAATGTGAATGTGCTAGGCAGTTCTCACAATAATGAAAGCGCTTCACAGTCTTAATTTTCTCCGATACATTCATTCTTTTGAATTTCAGACACTTTCGTAAAGGATGGTCTCTCCGACATAAACGACAGTCATATGAAGTATAATTACGTCGAGTAGTATGTTTTTTATATGTGGATCCCTTTTCTTCTAGTGGCGAAGAACTTCTTCGACTTTGGCGTGGCATTAGTGGTGTGCTGTAAAAATGAGATAAAATTATATATTAGTTTTGTTCAGGGTTGGGTAGTAATACTAATTTAACAATCGGCCTTGTTACGATGCCATTGGCGGTTCGTATATCGGCGACTCTAACCCTATTATCGGTACCAACTATAACTTTTTCGATGCGGCCTAGCCGCCATTGATTGGGGGGTAAATTATCTCGTTTTATTACGACGAGATCTCCGATAGCATAGTCACGCCGGGGATATTTCCATTTAAAGCGTTTATGGAGTTCCTTAAGATACTCGTCTTTCCATCTTCGTGCAAAGTGTTGGTGTAGCACCTTCAATTTTTGCCAGCGATTGATATAGCTTAAAGACTGGTTCGTTAGATCTGGCTCAGGTGGCGATAATAGGGGATCTCCAATGAGAAAATGACCCGGGGTTAACGCACAAAGATCTGTTGGGCTATCGCTCATTGGACTGAGAGGTCTTGAGTTCAGACAGGCTTCGATTCTAGCCAACATAGTGCTGAATTCTTCAAAAGTGAAACTCTGACATTGAGAAATTTTCTTAAAGTGCGATTTAAAGCTTTTAACTCCCGCCTCCCAGAGTCCTCCCATATGTGGAGCCCCTGGCGGTATAAAATGCCATTCTAGTGTACCAAAACTGTATTGCTCAATAAGTTTCCGTCTAAGAAGAGACATAAAATGAGCCTTGTCATCGTTCAATATATTGGCAGCACCAACAAAGGCTGTACCATTATCTGAATATATGGAACTAGGGCATCCGCGACGAGAAAAAAATCTAGCAAATGCTGCTAAAAAGGCTTGGGTGGATATATCACTAGTTGCTTCAAGATGTATAGCCTTTGTTGCGAAACATACAAATACAAGTACGTAGCCCTTTGACATCCTGCAACCACGGCCTGCATATGACTTAACGTCGAAAGGGCCGGCAAAGTCTACTCCTGTATTAGTAAAAGGTCGTGAAAGAGTTGTTCGTTCAGGTGGTAACGCCGCCATTATTTGTTGGCTTTTCTGCCGTTTTCTTATTACACATACCCGGCAATTAGAGAGAATGGATTTGATCAAAGTTTTCAATTTAGGAATATAGTAATGGATTCTCATTAATCTATACAAAAGCGCATTTTGGCCGTGAATTGAGTATTTATGAAGGTACGTTAGAAGTAATTTAGAGTAACAACTGTGATAAGGTAATATAATAGGAAATTTTTCATCATAACTTAGTACGGGAGATTTAGATAATCGTCCGTTGATTCTCATTATACCGTTGGAATCAAGAAAAGGGTTTAGAGTTAAAATGTGGCTTTTCCGGGGTAATTGTAGACCTTGAGTTAAAAGTTTATATTCCTCATCATAATACAACTTTTGGCATGAAATTATCATTCGTGTTCTAACGAAATTAAGTTCCTCGCGTTTCAAATCTTCGGTCGTTATAAGTCTGTGTCTTAATCTAATGTTAATACGGTGATAAAACCGAAACACGTGACATATGATACGCATTGCTCTAGGAAAGTCAGAAAAGTTTCGAAGAATATCGTCGTTTTTGAGCTGGGATACGTGAACATGAATGGGTTTAGTTTCTTCTTCTGTCACAAAGTTGAACGATTGTGCTGGCCAATCGGCGTGTGGGCGACTAAGCCATGATGGTCCTTGCCACCATAGATCATTGTTTATGAGTTGTGATAACGTGATACCACGGGATGCCAAGTCAGCGGGGTTGCTTTTGGAGTCAACATGATACCATGATTCTCTTCCTACTTTTTCAATTATTGAAGAAACTCGGTTCTCGACGAAGGTCTTCCACTTATTAGGAGGTTTTTGTAACCATGCCAATACTATCGTCGAGTCTGTCCACAAATATAGTTTATAATTACTAAGGCTCAACTGGGACTGAACAGATTTAATCATTTTTGCCAAAAGTTCTGCCCCACACAATTCTTTTCTGGGTAACGTGACAAATTTTACGGGGGCCACCTTTGTTTTGGAGATCAGTAAATGTGTAGATACGAACCCTAAATTCTCCGAACGCAAATATAATGTTGCAGCATAAGCCTTCTCTGAGGCATCACAAAAGCCGTGTAATTCAATAGAGAATGAAGGATCGAAATCAACAAAACGGGGAATTTTAATGTGTTCTATGTGAACATAATCATCAAGAAAATTATGCCATCTCAGCAAGGTAGCAGGTTGAAGATCCTCATCCCAATTGGTTCCATCCTTCCAAATTTGTTGCATAATTATTTTTGCTGTCACGATTACTGGGGCAAGCCAACCGGCGGGGTCAAAAAGTTTGGCAATTGCGGATAAAACTGATCTCTTAGTGATTAGATTCTTATCGGGATGATTCTTGAGTCTGAAATAGAAATAATCACTACCAGCATTCCATCTTAGTCCCAAGGTCTTGGTAGTGCTGGAGTCTGAAAGTTTCAAAAATTCACCATCTAGCAAGTGATCTGAAGAAATTCCTTTTAATAAGTGGTCATTATTCGCTGTCCACTTACGCAGAGAGAATCCAGCAGATTCTAAGACAGCTATTAATTCATCACGATATTTCAAGGCTAATGACAGAGTATGAGCTCCTGCTAACACGTCATCAACATACATGCAATTTCTAAGAATGTCAGAAACTGTGGGACTTGTTGTTTCACATTCTTTAGCCAATTCGAGCAAAGTGCGTATTGCCAAGTATGGGGCACAGTTTACTCCAAAAGTGACTGTGTTTAATTCAAAATCCATTGGTTCTTCTTGAGGTGAGCTACGGTGAATTATTCTCTGAAATGGGGTATGTGAGGGATTGACCAAAATTTGACGGTACATCTTCTCGATATCCGCGTTGAATACATATCTAAAAAGTCTCCATCTCAAGATAAGGATAGTTAAATCTGCTTGCAAAATTGGCCCTGGATGAAGAAGATCATTTAGACTTATTCCATTTTTTGAAGGACTGGAAGCATTAAAAACGACACGCAGTTTCGTAGTAGTGCTGTCTGGCTTAAAAACCGCATGATGGGGTAAATAGTACATGCTATTCGAGACAGATGGTGAAACGTTAGTCATCTGTTTCAAGGTGGAGTATTCCGTTATAACGCGGTCGTATTCTAATTTTAATTGAGGGTCTTTAGCCAGTCTAACTTCATTCCTTAGAAATTGGGACAGAGCAATATCGCGGGATGGACCAATGTTAAGGGTTTCGGGATATTCCCGTTTAAATGGAAGTGAAACAACAAATCGACCTTTCTCGTTTCTATATGTAGTAGATTGGTAGATATTTTCACAATGCAAATCTTCGTCGGACAGTCGATGTTTGTGGGAAACTTCTTCAAGCTCCCAGAAACGTTGAAGTTGATTATTCAGGCAAAGTTCATTATAAAAAGAAGAGATTGAATGTAGACGAGTAGAGGTCTCAATTTTGCCAGTAACGATCCAGCCAAAGACTGTTTTCTGCGCTACTAAAGACTGATTATGATCCCATCGTAACCCGTTTTGAATAATTTTAGGATAGATATCTCCACCGAGCAGTAAGTCTATTTCAGAACACTTGCTGAGATGAGTGTCTGCCATTTGTAAGTCATTAAAAGTGCTATTTTTAAGGGTTGATAACGAATGGTACGGAAGTTGTCCAGTAAGTTTCTTCACCACAAATGCATCGGCATATGTTTTGAATGATTTATCAATAGGAGAACCGATTCGAATATGACATAAATGGGTAGAAGTGGCCGTCAAAGCATCATTCAAACCATGGACATCGGTTTGAATAGATCGAGTCTTAAGGAAAAGTTTTTTTTGAAGTTTCTTAGAAACGAAAGTGGCTTCAGAAGCCGAATCTATTAATGCACGAACAGTACATTTCAAATCGTCGGTATAAATATCAACGAGGGCAGTACCTAGTATAACTGTAGAGTGAGGTGTGGACTGTATCTTCGTTGCATAAGACTGCCGAATCCGTTCTGCAGCTTGAGTAGAAGTGGAGGGGGTTGTATCCAAATTAAATATTTGAGATGTATCATTACCACGAACATTGTTCGAGTTTACATTCGGGATAGAGGTAGGATCTTGTACGGGGGGCGGTACTGTTTTCTGTTGATCATTACTATGCGTAACGTCCATACGATGGAGCAAAGAGTGATGTTTTTGGCGGCACATATGACAAACATATTGGCTCTTACACTTTTTGAATTCATGTGATGTACCAAGACAATTGGTACATCGTTTTTGTTTTTTAACAGTGGCAAAACGGTCCTCTACTGACATTTTGAGGAAAGAGGGACAGAGTCTTAAAGGGTGCGAGTCAGGACAGAGAGAACACTTTAGGGATTGATCGTTATTAACGCTTGTACTATAACTATTCAATTTCTTTTGGTCTGAAGAATTTGATTTTCTATGATTTTGGGATTTAACAGGATTAAATGAATTGGTAGTGGCAAACGTGGTACGAATATCCGCTACAGATTCCAAGGTTTGAAATCTGGCTGTCAAAAAAGAGTCCATTTGATTCCAGGTTGGCAGCTCTCTACGGTCAGGTAACGATTGTTCCCATAAACTTAGAGTAACTTCGGGTAAGCACGTAGAGCAAATATAAACAAATATTATGTCCCAATTCCCTGTATCGATCTGAAGAAGTCTAAGATTGGTAACACAATCATTTATAGTTCTTTGAATATGCCTAATGTTAGTACCAGTTTCTTTTGAAATAGGAGAGATATTGAAAAGAGATTTGAGTTGAGCGTTTATAAGTATTCTCTTGTTCTCATAACGATTGACAAGGTTTTGCCAAGCCATCTCGAAACCGTCATTGGTTATAGGACATGTTTTCAATAGTTCGCGAGCTTCTCCCTGCGTTTTCTTTAACAAATGGCACATCTTTTCTACGGGTGATAAACGTTTACTATTTCGATATAAAGCTGTGAACATGTCACGGAAAGTTGGCCAAGACTGATAGTCTCCATGAAAGATTTCGGTATCACATGGTGGTAAAGTAATATGATGTGTAGAATCCGGTAGAGTGTTTGTGACTGACTCAGATGCGTTATTTGGGGCGGTTTTTTGGCAAAGGTTGTCCAGAAGTTGATTGGAACGTGAAAGAACTTTAACATGTGCTTCAAACGTCGAAAAAAACCGTGATTTTAAAGATTCAATATTAACTGATTCTAATTCAGTGAACTTATTCAGTATCGTATCATAAGATGATCTGAACTCACTCCATATTCGAATAATCTCATCCTTATGGACTTCTAATGAATGAACCGAATGGCCTTCAGCAGGTAAGGTTTCAAAATACGCCTGGAACTCGACTACTCTATCTGAAGCTCTAATAAAATCATCTAGAACCGACATTTTCAGAATTCGAAGCTACTTGAATGTACAGAATCGGAAAAATAACTTCTACACAAAATATTTAGTAAGCTCTTTAAGAAACACTTGAATAAAATATTTTTTTTTATAATTCACAATCAAATACGATTGGATATTACAGCGATAGGTGGATTACGAGTATAAAACTAGGAGACCGTAATAGAAATTTTAATGTATTTATCCACTATATAAAATAATAACAATTATATATACAGTTAATCAACGGTTTAATCGAATATTTAAAAAATATAAGAAAATATCCAATATATTGTTAGGCTACCATTAATATGTAATATGGCCTAATTACAGTATGTGTGGGTGTGTGTGCAAAAAAGATACAATATGTAATATTTCAACAAGAAAATAAATTTCAGAAACAATTGTCCTCCACTGTAAATGTGTGAAATAATAATATGTTCGCATATATGTATGAACGTACTTGTAAGTTTTTTTAATGATATTGATTGAGTTCGAACATAAGATATTTCTATTAAACTGTTATACATTCATCCAACTTCTTGTTTGTTCTTTTGTCGAGAGTATTGGTTTTTAAATATTAACGAGCGAAGATAAAAAGAGAAACACACTTTTAACTTCATATAAGTTCTCTTAAAATGTTTATACCAGTTATTAACTCTTGTGATCGAGAGATGAAGAATATTTACTTCAACACGATGTAATTAACATTTATGAAGATAAATAATACGCTGTTAATTTATTTGTGGAACACGTTTTAATTAAGTGAAGTATATAAGAACTTTGATCAAGTAACACAAAATGTATATACATATGTAACTGTAAACCAATTGTTTTTGTACTTTTCGCTGTATGTTTTGTGCACTTTTTTGTAAAAAAATCGACAATATTAATATTAGAATTGTTTTAATTTTGAACTTACTTCGATATTTATATTCTCCAAATTTTTGATATTTGTTGATGATTGTTGTTATTTAATGTTCCAACGATGGTAATTATTTATTATGCGGGGGTTTTTGTGAATATTTCCACGGGGATTAATTTTATGAAATGCGATCTGAAATTAAAATATTTGCATAAAAATTGTTCGATATTCCAATCCGGTTCGAAGGACCAAAAAATGTTTGTGTCGAATCGCAAATATTTGTTGTTTATGCAAATAATAAAAAAAGAAAACGGGGGTTAGATTTCGGGGGATAATTTTAAGTTTATTGAGTTTGGTAATATACCAACCTTTCTGAATTCAGTCTCGATTGCAACTGCCTAATTTCATGAGAGTTACAATATTTACAATGGAGAGAGTGGCTATTCGTTAAGTTACTTGTAACTAGTTACCTATAGCTCTCTCCATTGTTTTTCATATTTCATGGTTTATACTACAGTATTTTTATTTCAAAGCACTATGTAGATTTACGCTTAAACAATATTAATAAAATTATCTAAGACATATTATCATAGTTCTTTAATTAAATCGTATATATTTAAGCTTTTTGGCAGTTTCAAATTAATATAATTTTATTTTGAATTTCAAATCCGAAAAAATGTAAATTGAGTGGATAGGAATATATTAAAGTATCCAAAAATTTCTTTAAGTGGATATGAAAATACAATCAATAGAACCGCTATGTGCATTCGTCGCTGTTTGAGTGACGACTAAATATAAGAAAATATGAAATGGACATATTCCCGTAGACCCAATCTCCATGTGTGCTCTCTGACAACACTGTAATGGTTGATGCCTTATCTGGTCAATACGGTATTTTAAAAGTGAAAAGATTGCTCCTTTTGTATTTCGGAAACTTCATAATCATCGCTTTGAACAGATGAGGGAACATTGTGGTCAAATAGGAGTTCATACATTTGCAGTCTATAAATTTTTAAACCCTATACCACCCACCTTAACAAATAAAGATCAACTCAGAATCATTTTCTTAGTCGCTTAAACGATGTCCGTCCATCTGGCTGGTTGGTCGTCTGGCTGGCTTTCTATGTAAACCTTGTGCGCAAAATACAGGTCGCAATTTTGACGATATTCCGATCAAATTTGGCAATGCATTTTTTCAGGGGAAGTCTATTGAAACTGGCTGAAATCGGTCCATTATTTCATATAGGGCGCTACGAACTAAGTCCCCAAAACGCAAATAAATTAAGGCCCCAAAATATTATATACAAAAAACCAACAACGAAATTTAGGGACTTAGTTAATTTTTTGGGGATTGATTTCATTTCTAAAATTGAGGATTTAATTCATAATGAAATTACTCTGGGATGTATCAAAAATTGGCTTCGCTAAGAAAAGTTGTTTTGTATTGCCGACCTTCGGCCGGGCGCAAAGGTTTTCTCTTCTGGGGTGCATCAAAAACTGGCTTCGCTCAGAAAAGTTTTTTTTGCATTGCCGGTTCTCTCCTCTGGGGTGTATCAAAAACCGGTTTCGCTCAGAAAAGTTTTTTTGCATTGCGCATTCTGGGCGATGCGCCACAGAGAAGAAAACCTTTGCGCCCTGCCGAAGGCCGGCAATGCATAAAGTTTTTAGTATGCGAAGACGGTTTCTTTTTCATTTTGGTTGGGGGTTTAGTTCCTTTGGTTGGGGATTTATTTCATTTAGAACTTTTGGGTTTTAATTCATAATGAATTAAGCCCCCAATTTTGGGGCTTTAATTCATTTGTGGTTTAAGGGTTTTGTTCATTGGGGACTTTTATGTAGGTATCTACACAATTTTCACTCCAAATAAGTTTTATATGTTCACAATATCATAATACACTCCCCACTATGGTGCTGTAGGGTATAAATATACATAGCTATGATATTATCTATTCAAATTCCCACAACATACAGAAACAATAACACCTTTTAGATATTTAGTGAGCATGTTTGTAATTTATAATACATTTTATCTGAAATGATTTAATACCGTTAAACTCTGCCCGTCTAATAAATAATACACAGCAAAAGAAGGAAACTACTACTGCTGTTGGCTAAAATAATGACTGACTAACTAACTTGGCTGATTTGTTGGTTAAATGATGAATGGTTTGACTGAAAGACTGGCAGAGAGACAGGCAGGCAGACAAATACAAAGAAAGACAGACAGACAAATGCACGACGCTTTACTATAAATGAAATGCTTCTGTGTTAAATAAAGAAACTCAAAAGTTTGTTTAAGTTCTTCTTTCAACATTTGTTTTTTTTTTATTTTTCGTTTGTTTTTTATACGTTTTCGGTGTAAAAGCGGATACTTTTTCATGAATTTTTTTCATTCTACTGGTTCTTGAATTTTCCTAATGAGCTTTTTATTCTACTGGTACTTGCTGTTTGAAAAATAATTTATAATGAAGAAATTAATTATATGTTTTTATATTTAAAAAAAAGAGGAATATTATGAAATTAAATAATTACTGATGTATAAATAATTCATGCCATTATAATGGCAGTATGTAAGTGTTGCTACTTGTACGAATCATGCTACCCACTCAATCTCTCTATATATATGAGGCATTTCATGTCAAGTGAACCAACTTTTGAAATCGATGTATTCCGATGTCTTCCGTTAATGTCAAATTTTGACCCCCTCTAACTCAGAGAACTCTCGACCGATCTTGTTGAAAAATTGTGTCTGAATTACTATTAAATAGAACTAACCTTCAGAAGACATCGATTTCAAAAGTTGGTTCACTTGACATGAAATCCCCCATATGTATATGTATATCATATACACTCACTCTTCTTCCTTCTGTTTGTAAATATTAATTTCTCTGGCTTAAATATTTTTCTTTTTTTTTTGTATAAATGTGTGTAAATTTTTCAGTCAAAGGAGGCTGAGGTGGGTAAAATTGCTCTTTAAAGCATAAACATCCTTTTAACTGCGTGTCGAAGCATAATTAAGCTGCTTTTATTTCTTCTACTGCCTTCTTTTTATTTACCATGCCATATCACATACAAAACACTTATAACCACATACACACACATGCAGAAAAATCTACAATTACCCAGGTTGAAAAATGTTTAGGGCTTCACTTTGAAGGCCTTCTAAAATATCTATTTATACATTCTAAAAGATTCGATACTCATTCCACTCTGCCTTCTCTTGCAAGATGTTCTACACCATTTCCAATTGTATTCCAGAAGTTTATAATTGTATGTTAGTGTTTATAAAAAACCGATTTGTCGTTTAACCGAAAATTGGCCTTTTTTAGAAAATCGGGTTTTCGGTTAACCTACATCGAAAAAACCGGTTAACCGTCATACATATATGTGTAGAAAACATGAAATGTCCTATAAAGTATACACAGCTTTAAAATTTGTAGTTTTTAGTAGTCAGGAATGGTTAATATTAAATAACCATAAATATACAAAAGTGCTAACTCCATTTTTTAAATTATTATCTCAGTCAAATGGAATTGAGTATAAATATGTTACTAAATATATAATACTTGTTTTAATTATTGGTTTATTCATTAAATTTCAACCAAAAAATGTAAATGAATTTTTTAATTAAATATTTGATAATTTTAAAATTTATTATCACCTCGACTTGCTGATTTGAAACAGAAAATGTTGCACTTCTTCTTATCTATGGTTATTTGTCATAATAAATCATACCAAATAATTAATAAAATTCCATTATCAGATTTCATAAATATTTAAAATCATGAATTTTAGAACGTTTTTTGTCTCTACTGTAATATTTCTGAAAAGGACTTTGAAATGAATAATATAATAAAATTTTAAGAAAAAAACACACTACTGAAGTCAAATTCAATTTAACGTTTGATAAAATCATCGCTAAGTTTATAATGAATCATTATTCTGATTTAGCTTAACTTCTAGAATTATGCGGAATTAATTTTTTAATAGTTTCATTATGTGCAATTTATTCTGAAAAAGTTTTTCAGTAAACTCATCGTCCTCTTCTATTTAGAATCATTGTAATTCTTAAAAATATTAATCTATGGTAAATAAATCAGCAGTTTTGGTTTCAAATCAGACCAATAATGTGTGCACAATGAATATAAAAATGCACAAAAACATGAGATTTATTAATTTTAGTCCAAAATTTTAAAAACCGGTTAACCGAGTGATAAAAACCTGATAAATCGGTTAACCGAAAATCAACATTCTAAATTAAGCGGTTCGCAAAAAACCGAGATTTCGAAGAAAAACTTAGAAACTTTCGAAATAAATTTAGAAATAGGAAAGCCTTGTATTGGACCGATCTCACCCATCTTAAAAGTTTTATAATGAATTTATTAACCATGGTGTTAATCAATGGAGGTGATCGATCCATTTTTAGTTATTTCACTTTCAAACTGCAAATTGCTCGTTCGTAAATGCAGTTATGTTGAATCACTACAACAAATTAAAAGTTTACTCTAAGAAAAAGCATATTTGCTTTTTTATACCAAATGTCTTTAAATGCAAAAGTTTGCACATCGGTGATGCTAAAATTTACTGCACAGGACTGATGGACCAATGATCCACCTGTGTTATTGTCTGTATATGATGGCGGCGCGACGAATCTACTTATAGAATTCCGTCGTGAGCAACTAAGGTTAATTGTTTCTAGTAGAAAAAGAAACTTTCTACCATTATTGGACCCTGTCTAATTCTTGGGCCTACGCACAGTGCTTTGCTTTCATATAGGCAATGGACAAAAATAGAAGGAGTTATTGCAGACGAATAAAAATTAGTAGAATATTACCTTTTGGTAAGATTAAGAAAAAATATAATTATTGAAAAAATCCGTGCAAGGACACGGGTACCTCCCATATATCCTGAACATATAATTATGAATAAAATTCACAGTTATACTCCTAACATTTTAAAATTTGGTTATAATCATTTTAATAAAGTTATTGTTGTTTGTGACAATTTTTATTACAATCGCATCAAGGATTCGGGTGGCTGCCATACAGCCATACAAACTTATAAACATGAATAACATTATTAATTTTCAGAAATTATTGTTCTCTTATAATATTAGATGCAAAGTTATGAAAATTTTATGTTAAGGATATAATTCAAAGACATCAAGATTTCAATATCATATCTCTAATTTTTTTTAAAAAAATTCGTAAAAATCGTTTTTTATTATGGAACCAAGCATTAATTTAGTTATTAACATTTCAATTCTAGCAAGGATTTACATAACTGCCATATATCCTTTTTTTTTTTTGAAAAATAGTGAAATATTGAATATATTTTCTATATTCGGAAGGACGGATAGACGGACATTTTCAAATGTGCATAGACTTATGGTTCAGCTGTAATATTAGAAACTGGTTGTTGGATTATACATTAAGTGTTCCTAATATCAACAGAAGCTCATATTACTATCTCAACCTAAGGATATGTAGGTTATATTCAATTATTGAGTTACTTCCATTTACGGTAAAAATTTATTATTTATGGGTGCCATCAAAAACTATTTTTTTTTAAGTTCTAGTCAAAACGGACAAATAATGATTACACATTATAATAAAAAAGATATAGGCTGTTTTTTTCAAATTAAATCAAACTTTGGAATTTTTTTGGATTTCAGCAAAAAAAAACATACAACATCAAGAACCAAATAAAGACCTATTAATACAATATTTCTTAGTTATTTAAAAGAAGAAACGGTATTATTTTCTAAAAGCCAAAAATCTGGAGCTATTTCCCCAAACCATCAAATTGAAAATTTACGAAATGTGAATTTATACATTTTTATACAGCTGAGGTATCCAATAGTATCACAGCGGGATCAACTTCTGAATAAACCCAAGTGCGCTGCTTGATGAGTGGCTGCATATGGAACCTAACCTAACTTTTATTCAAAAACTATTTTTTGCTTAAAATCCAATGTTCAAAAAAATTATTTTTAGAAAAATTACCATAAAATACATTTTAAGAAGAGTATCTATGAAGGCATTCTATGAGGCATTTCTTGTCAGGTAACGTTCTAATACGCCTTTTTAAGTAAGCCTAAGTATCAGCCCTCTAAAAAAGAGACTATGCAAGTCCTTGGTAACCAATAACACACTGGTTAAATTTAACCGATTTTGTACTGCGGCTTGATGTTCTAGTGTCTGCAAAATAAGGCCTTTAGGAAGGCCAATTTACTGCAAATTTTGTCCTGATGGGTACTCTCATTTACACTAACATAAACAACAGCACATAGAAAAAGAGTTTTAAAAACTTTTTTCCGTTTTAAGTGCGTAGTTAACAGAAAATAAGTTTTAGTATTGCAGTGTTGCCAATTCCTAAAAACCAAAACGCTTCGAAACTTTTGATAGGTCGACTAAAAAGAGTAAAATTAGAGTTAAAAGTATGTATATAATTTTGCTTATACTTAGTTGCCAAGATCGGTACGTCTTAATTGTCATACCAACAAAAATATGGATTTTACACAAAATACAGTAAAGAATTTTATTTGAAAAAAATCCGGTACCTTATTTATAGAACGAAAGTGGGAACTATGACTAATTATGGACCGATCGCCATGCAATTATATCATGTTATTTATGTCTATATGAAAGTTATTCGTGTTTAATTTTATGTGTATACCAACATTTTTAAGAGATTTATGCTCGTTAAAGTGATTTTCGGAAATGGGCCTTATATGGGGGCTATGACTAATTATGAACCCATCGCCATGAAATTTAGTTGTATTATTTATGTCTATATGAAAGTTATTTGTGTTGAATTTTATGTATATACCAACACTTTTAAGATATTTATACCCGTTAAAGTTATTTTCGGATGCGGGCCTTATATGGGAGATATGAGCAATTATGCACCGATCACCATGAAATTAGGTCGTGTGATTCGTGTCTATATTGAAGTTATTTATATTGAATTTTATGTGTATACCAACATTTTTAGATGATTTATGCACGTTAAAGTGATTTTCGGATTCGGGTCTTATATTGGAGCTATGACTATTTATGGACCGATCATAATAAAGTTTGGTGACATGAATTTTGTATATATAAAACTTATTTGGAGCAAAATTTGTGTATATACCTATATAAATTAAACATTTGTGACCGATCAAGTCTAATTTCGGGAGGACATTTGTATGGGGGCTAGGTGAAATATAAACCCTCCCCACTATGGTGGTGTAGGGTATAAATATACTGTGTAGGAACTCTAAAAAAATCAAAAACAAAATTGTTATCTTGAGCTGATTTCCAAAAAATTCAAACAATTATAGTTGAACACAATCTAACTCCTGATGTATTCTCAATGCGGACGAAAATTATGTCCTGATATGCTACCGATAAAAACTTTATTCACGCTGGAGAAAATAGAAGACATTTATCGAATTCTGAATTGTAAAAATATAGTTCTGTGTACATTACTATAGTCTTTAAGCAATGCTTATGATTTCAATATATCCAATATTTAAAACGATATGGTGAGAAAACCGCTATTTGGACAACACTTTAGTTCTGTAATCGGACAAGGACGACTTTAAATTGTACTACTTCCAGTTACAAATAAGAACTGAGATCATTTGACCTAATTAACGATATAAAGAAGATATGATAAGAATGATATCTGCTATCTTGATAATACGCGTAACTGTCCTATAAAAAACAATTTTTTCAGAAATTCTCAAAGTAAAAAATTATATTTTCAGTAAAGGATTTAAAATTCGTCTTCATTGTCAAAATTACTTTAAGTGTAATCATATGACTATGGAGAATTACTGCCAGATTGTTAACTTCATTTGGAACAATTTCATCATTATTTTCATACTGACTCTTTATAACAATGTTTCCTTTGTTCAACCAACATTAGAGCCTTAACTTTTTGTATTGTTTTTATTTTTATTCATTCCTTTTTGGTAGAACAAAATTTGAACAACACAACTAAAAGTTAAATTGTGTTAAAAAATGTATTATTTACAAATATTCATGCATATGTTAACAAATTTACTCATTCGCATATACAAATATACATACAAGTGTTAAATTAGCTAAAGATTGTTAGTGTAAAAGGGCATAAAAGCCACTAATTTTGAAGAATTCCTTACCTTTCGATAAAAATGTTAACTAACAAATTAAATTAACAGTTCAAATCGAAATGGATGGAATATTTTGTGATATATTGTATATTTTTTAATTTTCCTTTATATTATACTACCTGAACACGGTCCGCGTGGCTTGCCCACGACCTGCCATTTGACGACGGATGATAAAGTTGTAGCAGATATCTATAAGTACAGTGCCATGCTATTCGCCTAAAAAAGAAACGAATGTATTTAAGGAAAATGGGTTATTATATTCATGAATTCACCTTAAGGCCAGGGGATATACAATGTTTCTTTATTTGGAGTAAAAATATATAAATTCTTTGGCCATCGCGGGAGCAAGCCACATTCAATTGACCGTGTGAAAAACATAAATATTCCAAATTAATTTTGGCGCGTTTAAGTTGCGGAGAAGCATTATCGATGATACAACCTTCAATGTTAATACATATGGCGGCATTTCAATGAATTCAAAAATTCAGTAGGATAATTAACGTCTTGTTCTTCGTTCATTACAGTGCTGTGTCAATCGATTTGTAATTCATTGTTTCGCCAGGCAGTTTCAATTGAATTTGCTCATTGAGTTTGTTGACATCATAATTTTTTGGTGCCAAAATTGCACGTTCCCTCAGCCACTCCGAATTTTTGTAGTTGGTTGTAAGACTTGGGAATACCTTGTCGACAATGACTTGAATATTCATTTGCATTTAGCAGGAGTTTGGCGGGAACTTCAAATCTCATTTGTTTTGAGAATGTTTCGGGAGAAGGCGTTCGGCTGCTGTAGCTTCATTTCCAGTGAAATAAATTTGAAGGAACTTCGCATCATCATTGGGAAGCGGGAGCAATTATCCAATTCTGTGGTACATTTGGCCTTGAATTTTAAAGGTGGACATGCAGCCGACATCATTTGAAAGTCTGAGTTGCACTTTTGGATATTTTAAAGAAAGTGCTTGGAAATAGTATTGGCGCCGGAAATGTAACTTAGAAGCAGCTCAGGCGGCTCAATAATTGATGGCAGAATAACTTTACCGTTCGAACATCACATTCCCGGGGATTCCTTAGGGAACTTCAAAACGCTGCAATGTTTGTTCATTGCGCCAATCAGTAGATCCTTAAGATTGCTTATTGTTATAAAATGCTGGCAACTTTAAATCGGTTCATTCTCTTGATCGCACCATTCGGTAGCGATATGCTGTTGAGGTGTCTCTGCAGCTCTCGATGAAGATGCACTGCTACGTATTTGCTGAAGTCATGATTCTCGTACTCTTTCCATTTCTGCTGTTCTAGACGTAGATGCACTTTCGCGATTTTCCTCAAGACATGAATCTATGAGTGTTTCTATTTGCGTTTACTATTAGTCAATGTTCGTGACCCAACATCATTCCAAGATTTGCAAACTATAAATGGTGAATTGTGTGACACGTATAGAGAAGCGTATCAATGCTTGTGATTGTTAGAAAATTACACTAAATAGGAATATACCTTTCATTATTTTCAATAATTATCCCAACCAATTACCAAGCCGACTGATTTGTGGAGCAAATACAAATATGCCATGTGTGATGGAACAAACGTCCCACTGTTGAATCGACAACAAACATATGAGTACGACACTCTTATAAAAATTGTGAAAGATGGAACTGTGAAAGACAGGAATTGCATCTACGTTGTTGGAAGGCGGTCGAACAGCTCTTTCAGTACTGAAGTTGCCATTGAATATGCAAATCAATGAAAATCCAACATGCAACATTTCCAAAAACAGAGCGATGGCCAAAGTCTTGCAGCAAAGCAAATTGAGTGTACAATGGAGCATAAAAAGTCTTTCCAAAACGTTGCAAGATTTTCCCATATTGTCTATTTTTGTAGTATGATCTTTATCATCTGATAATCTGTTAATATGCAAAGTATAATGAATATTGAAATAATGCGGCACTAAGGATGAGTTTCATGTATTGATGCAAGCAGCTTCAAACATCCTTTCAATTGATATCACATATTATATATGTTTTCTTGGGAGAAAATACAAAAAATTAAAACGGTCCAGCTCAGTAACGGTCAGCACAATATTTTGAAAGGCATCATATGTATGTATGTATACTAGGGTGGGTTGTTTGGCTATCGATATTGTGCCATCGATTTCCACTATGAAATATCAGGAAAAAATGTAATTTTTCTCAACTTTTGTTTTTTCTGAAATTTGGACGCCTCGATAATGAATTTTTTGATATGTCGTTTTGGAATTGTGTTTCTCATGCCAAAAGCTATCGAAAAATCAATGGCACAATATGAAAATGTATACACATACATATGTATTAAAATTAATCACTTCTGTATAATCGGAAAGGCCAGATTGTCTTTAAAGGAGCTAATATTAATGTTTAATGTCCAGGGCAACCAAAAATATGCAATATCATATTTTTTGTTGTTCATCGTATAAACATATGACTTAGTTATTTATACGTTTCAGACAATTATAAGTATTTTGGAATCGAGTTGTTATTGCATATTTTTGCATATTTTGCTCTTTACTGCATATTTAACTCATAACTGCATATTTTTGTTGCATATTTTCATTATTTTATTATCATAATATAATTTTGTTGCTTGTATGTAATTTTTCATTTTTATATTTTACTATTTTGTTAAGGTTCAATGATAATTGGCCTAAACTACTTATAGAAAAAATTAGAGTACCCATAATCGACTTATAGGGGAACTTAGTTTCCATATATTTGAATTAAATTAAAAATATTCACATACAAATGAAAAAATGGTAAAAAATTAAAAGAAAATTTCAAAATTGTATGTTATTATGAGGAACTTCTTAACAAACTTAAGGTTGCTTGAGATAGTTAAGGTTGGTATATTAACAGGTTATCACTAATATAAAATTAAACAATTTTTCAGCAAATGTTAAGAATATTAAGATCCATCGAAAATCTCACGTTCAAAGCACGTTGATAGATTTACAATCAGTGGGTGAGAAAGGAAGAAACAGGAATTGTCACGATATTTTGAGTACCAATAATAAAACAGCAAAAAAGGTTATTTTAATTACCACAGTTGTAAAGAGAACAATTCTGATAATTCTATTTAAATTTTTGAAGTCGAATTTAGATGTTAATCTGCATATATGATGAAGGCTCCAAAATTCTTTGCAATTAAAAAAATACTCACGCTCTCTATAGATATTTTGAAACATAATTCAAGTGATAAGAAAGTGGGTTTTAAAGCTTTGTGTAGAATTTATCTTTAACACCCTCTCCCTACTGATCATATCAAACATTGGTGCACATTGTTTGAGAAAGTAAAATAGTATGCAACTAATTACTAAAAAACTTTCAATTTCAAATTGTCTAATACTTGGCAGTTTAAAATTGAATTAATCAATTGATTAAGATTATCTAAGAAACTCTACGGAAATCTAAAACAAAGATTTAGTTTGACAATTTGAAAACTTAACTTAACACAGTAATTTATTGCAAAATATAATAAAATGAAATTTAATCAAACTATTTGCATGTAGTGCCAAGGTCACTAAAATCGAAATTTAATCCTATAATAACCAATTTTAATTTATGTTATGAGCTCAATATTTTATTTACTTTTTACATTAATTTTAATAAAACATTGAAATCAAACAATAATCAACTATTTTTAAGTGCATTTTTTTATATTTTAAGTGCATATTTTATGCGCATAAAACACTTTTTTAGAGCATATTTTTGGTTGCCCTGTTAATGACTGTAAAGAAAGAATTTTAAAAATGTTTGATACAATTTTGTTACGGTTAGAATTCTTAACAAAAATAAACTAACTGAAACTTCTGAAAACCACAAGAATTTAATATGAATAGACCGAATACACCTATTGTTAAGGGCTTGTTGGCAGTTCCACATGTTTACTATTAGTTTATTCAACTTATTATAAATTTTAACTTTGACATTTGACATCGAACCATCATTTATAAAAATTTATTAAACATATTTACAGTGTTTTCTTATCTGACCTTATTTTACCAAAAAACTTTTAAGTCATTTATTTATATTGTAACCATTATAACAAAAACAAAAAAATAAAAAAAATATTCGAATAGTAAAAAATAACACTTGTATTTTACTAAATAAAAAAATATAAAATACAAATTTAACGGTTAGTTAATTTTTATTATTTTCTAAATATTTTGTTTAGTTTTTTTTTTTTTTGTGAACATGTTACACATTGTTATATTTTAGGTTGTTGGTTGGTTGTTTCCTGTTGGCTTGTTTCTTTTTACATTTTGCCTAAAACAAAAGTGTTACTTGTAAGTTACATTTATGGTTTCCAAAAAACTGAAAAAAAGTAAATTAAAAAACGAAAATATAAAATATGGTTAATTAATTAAAACAACAAGCATAAATGTTATAAATCATGTTTAACTATAATTAATTGTTTTTGTATGGTTTAACAGACATTTGCATGAAAAATGTAACACATTTTATGCTAAAAAGTTAAATTTTAGGTTTTTTGTTGTGGTTGTTTTTGGTTCATTGTTGCTTCCACATGATAGTAAATTAATTGAAATTAAATCATAAGAAACATTTATTTACACATACATGTCTACATAGCTAGAAAATATATATAAATATTTATATAAATTTAATTTCGGTGATAAATGATACAACTTACGTACTAACTTTGGCAGGCAGATTCATTTTATAACCCAATGGGAACTATGTATAAGCATGTTTAGTAATTAATCTTAAAAATGTTAGACTTTAGAGTGAGTCACTTTTGAACAAAAATTGTTATTATTATTTTGTTAGCAAATAGTTTATTATGTTGTGACACCAGTCTAAAAAGAACTTGGAATCCGACATAAATACTATTGAAATTATTGTACCCTTTAAAATATTGTATTATATTTAAATTCAGTCATTATCATTACAAAAACTGTCGCTCAGTTTCCAATAGGAAAAGCAAGACACTAATTTTCTAGTTCTGAAAACATTTTTAAAATTCCAATTTAAATTTAGTTATTACTAGCTTTTGTACCCGGCGCTGCACGGGGTTTCAATCTTTTTTATTCTGGACCGATGATAAGAATTTGATTTTAACGCTTTTATTAAATATGTTTTATTTGTTGTACATATATGGGGGATTTCATGTCAAGTGAACCAACTTTTGAAATCGATGTCTTCCGATCGTGATGAAATTTGCAGCAAAATTTTACATTTTGCCCAAGCAGGTGTTTTCTCTCATCCATGTAACTTATTCATATTATAGTTTAGATAGCAATTTCTTCAATCTTTCGAAAAGAAAAAAAAAAAAAATTAAGAAATTTTGAAATTTTGAAATTTTTTTCCGAAATCAAAAACTTTTTCACTTTGACTTTTTTTCAAAATGGGCCCAAAAAATCAAAAATTGCGTATCTTGAGTTACAAAGCATTTATTTTGATATATATTCCACTCGCATTCCACTAAGCGACCAAAAACCTCTTAAAGGAATGGACCTAAGCTTTCTTTTAAGCAAAAATAAAAATGAACAATTAAGAGTAAGTACTATATTCGGCGGTGCCGAATCTTAACCCTTAAATGTATGATTTTTACTTTTATTTTTCTATAAAGTATCAAATATTTAGTTGATTTTTATTTA
This sequence comes from Calliphora vicina, assembly GCF_958450345.1. Classification (NCBI taxonomy): domain Eukaryota; kingdom Metazoa; phylum Arthropoda; class Insecta; order Diptera; family Calliphoridae; genus Calliphora; species Calliphora vicina. The sequence continues at coordinate 95,104,867 of NC_088782.1, forward strand.
TTATATTTCCTTTAGCTTTAGTTTGATTTATAATTTCTTTAGCTGAAACTTTTCGTACTCCATTTGATTTTTCGAAATTGGAATCTGAATCAGTATCAGCTTATATTCTTCTAAAATTAAGTGGAACTGGAATGTAGACAATTGGCAACAATATGCATTAAATGGTTAAATACCCTCCACCTAAATATGATGGTATAACAAGTAAAATAATATAACAATTGTTAGTAAGACTAGTTTACGCAGATCTAATTCAGCAATTTATAATTGAAATTCCTATTAGATCGTATGAAATTTAACAATTTATACATGTACTTAATAATAAGTAAATACGTTTGGATCAACATTTTTCCTTTTTAACCTCAAGTGAAGATTCTTCACTGAAGAAACAGATTATAAAAAAGGGTATACAAATATATTTATACAAATTTCAAGCTATTGGGTTGTGGGACTTATATGGGAGCTATGACCTATTATGAGTCGATTGTCATAAAATATTTTAACGTGATTTTTATGTATTTATATGGGAGCTGTTGCCAAATATGGACCAATATTCACAAAATTCAGTATTATGATTTTAAAAATTACTGATCTGTGTACTATTTTGGTTTAATATATGGAACCTAAGACCTATTATGGGCCTAAGAATTTGAGTGCTATTTTTGTACAATTTCATATAAACAACGCCATTAACAAGAGTGGACCTTATATGGGAGCTATGACGAATTATGGACCAATATTTAAAAAATCTTGTAGTACAATTCTTGGATACAAATTACTGATCGGTGTAAAATTTTGGTTCAGTACAGATTATTTTGGATATTTGTGAAGGTTAATGTGTTTTCCGGAAGTGGTTCTTATATGGAGGCTATGACCAATTATGGGCCTATCATCGTAACATTTGGTACATTGATTTTTGTATATATTGAACAAATTTGTTTCGAATTTCAACCTGATAAATATATTTGTAAGAAATTTATGAGGAGTTTAGTGATTTTCGGGAGTGGACCTTATATGGGAGCTATGGACAAATATGGACCAATATTCACAAAATCCAGTAGTATGATTTCTAAATATAAATTAGAGATTTGTATAAAATTTTGTTTTGATATTGATATTTTTCAGATATTTATGTAGGTTAATGTGTTTTTCGGAAGTGGTCCTTATATGGGAGCTATAACCAATTATTGGCCGATCTTCATAGAATTAGGTATAGCGATTTTGGTATACATATGTATATTGGGACTATTTATGACGAATTTAAACTTAATAGCGATATTAATAAGACATTTATGCTTACTTAAGTGATTTTCGGAATTGAACTTTATATTGGGGCTATGGTCAAATATGGGCCGATCCACAAAAAATTTGGTGTAGTGATTTTTTTAAGCACACAATTTATTTTTCCTGAATTTTGTGTGGATACTGCAATTTGGTAGGCATTTACAGACCATAGAACTATATTTCGGGACGAAATTTGTATGGGGGCTAGGAGAAATCATTGACCGATTCCTAAATTTTTTACCAGAGTTAGTCCTTTTAATATAAAAATAACGTGTGTAAAATTTGATGGTATTACCTGCAATATATTTGCACATATAACAAACACATTATTAAAATTATCATGTTTTTTTTAGATTGTCTCACATTTTGGTTCATAACTCTGGTTCCATTGAACCGATTTTGCTGATCAGTACCGAGCTGCTTAGGAGAACAATAAACATTTTTGTTTGTTTCAAGTTTACCAATTTTGTTTGTCTATTTTGGACGTGAGCGTGTTTTACACAGACAGACAGACGGACATAGCTCAATCGACTTAGAATTTCATAAGTATCAATAATATGTGTACTTTGTTGGGTCTCAAATGAATATTTCTCAATGTTACACACTGAATGACAAACTTATATATACCCTCATTCACCACTTATGGTGGTGGAGGGTATAAAAAGGGCCCATTGTGGAAAAAAAGTCAAAAAAGTTTTTGATTGCGGAACAAAAATTTCAAAAAATTTTTATTTCTTTTTTCGAAAGATTGAAGAAATAGCTATCTAAACTATTTGGGAGATATTTTGCTAAGAACATTATGTAACAAGTTAAATGGATAAGAAAAAACTCCTGTTTGGCCAATACATTGACTTTCAGAGAGGAATAGCTTTTTTGGGAATCTGTTGCAGGTATTCCGTTGAAATGATGTATATTCATGTCGAATATGGTACTCATTTCCATACTAAGTATTGAAAATCAAGATCTTGCAGTTCATTCTATAGGATTAAAAATTAAAAACTCGCTGTACAGACTAAAATTTATTTAAATTTTAAAATAATTTTCTGAAAGTTCTAAATTATGAATCATATCAGCCCTACTTGAAAAATATCAAATATTAATATAATATTTAAACATTTTTTATAGCGTTCATTTGTCAATATGTTGGAAAGAAAAAATATATGTATACAAATAATGAAAAGTGGCAGGAATATTATCATCATTAGACATAAAATTATGATATAGAAATTTATTCTATTTCGTATTATCAATTGTGAAGCAATATAATTTTTATTAAATAAAATGTTGTTTTCCAAAATATACTTTCATAAACATAAACTTCGAATATGGATTCTATTACATGAGGTGTGTATCTTTAACTGTTGCAAAGATATTTTGTTAATGTTTGTATTTAGCACTTATTTTGATATGGACCAGAGTGAGTGGGAATCCACAAGTGGCTGCTTTTTGGTACTTTTTCTATATTCTAATGGTACTTTTTTGAATTTTCTATAACAATGGACTTATAAACATGAAATTAAACATATATGGTCCTAAGTGAGTGAGAATTCTAAGGGGAGACTTTTTGGTACTTTTTCTTTGTTCGAATGGTATTTTTTGTAATTTCTTCACCAATGAACCTAGAAACATGCAATAAAGCTTATATGGACCCGGGTGAGTAGGAATCCACAAGTGGCTGCTTTTTGGTACTTTTTCTATATTCTAATGGTACTTTTTGAATTTTCTGTAATAATGGACATAAAAATATTAAATTAAGCGTATATGGTCCTAAGTGAGGGAGAATTATAGGGGGAGACTTTTTTTTTAATTTTTTTTATTTCTAATGGTACTTTTTTTTAATTTTTTATAACAATGAACTTAGAAACATGAAATTAAGCATATATGGTCCTAAGTGAGAATTCTAGGGGTAGACTTTTTGGTACTTTTACTTTATTCGAATGGTACTTTTTGTAATTTCTTCACCAATAAACCTAAAGCCATGAAATTAAGCTTATATGGACCCGAGTGAGTGGGAAACTACAAGTGGGGGATTTTTGGTACTTTTTATATATTATAATGGTACTTTTTTATTTTTTTTTAATAATGGACATAGAAATATGAAATTAGGCGTATATGGTCCCAAGTGAGGTTATGGTTCAAGGGTATACTTCGTGGTACTTTTTCTTTATTCTCATGGGTACTTTTTTGAATTTCCTATAATAATGGACCTAGAGTTTCCCAAAAATCGAAGAATTTCAAAACCGCGGTTTCGGTTTTAAAAAATTAAAAACCGATCGGTTTCGGTTTTGTGATAATTTATTAAATATTAAGTATTATAGAAACAAAATGAGTTGATAATATAGGAAATGATATACAAATCTAAAATTCAAACTTGTGAATGCGAATTTAAAAGTGATAATCAATGGTACTATTTCCTTATTGCAATGGTACTATACTTTATAATAATAAACCTAAAAATTTAAAATTAGGAACACATTTTGCATTTTCTATAATAATGGACCCAGAAGTATGAAATTAGACATTTGCAATTAGATTCACAAAGTGAGACTGATAGTACTATTTCATTCTTCTAATTGGGGTGGCGAAGCGCACCGGGTCAGCTAGTATACCATATATACCACTACAAAAAGGGGGTAGTACACTCAGATATCGTTTTATGCGATAGATGCGTTCCAAAAAAAATCGCATAAATTGAATTCGCATAAAATGATACTCTAGCTTCATACAAAAACTAATGATTCGTTCCAAAATTCTGAAATACCGCATAAATTCAGATTTTAATTAAAAAATCAGAACAAAATCGCATACAAAAAATCAACAAAAATATATTTATTTAATTTACTTAAACAATAAAAACAAAATACGTTAAAAAAATAAACAAAAATATTTATAATTACAGAAAAAGTGAAAATGATCAACAAAAAAATGAGATAACACATTTTTTAAGGAAATTCTGTAAATATGCATGATTAATCTGAATCACTGAATAATTGTCTGCATCGGTTTGGAATTGGTTTAATGTCACTTTCATCACTAGATGATATAATCATATTGTCATCATATGGTAAAATATCATTTTCATCATTAGAATTAATCTAGTGAATGGGGGACGAAATCGAAGAATTTTTAGGAGCTTCAATTGCTTCTTTTCTAGCATAATAATTTGTCATTAACTTTTCGATTTTGAATTTTTAAGTTGCTTATGCAACTCTTGATATCCGGAAAATAGAGCAGTCAGTCCGCGACGAATCTTTAATTCTCTTTCCGTATGCGAATCTATATTAAGAATTTGATTTTATAAAAAAACAACCTATAACCATTATATCAGTGATGCAAAATTGGTTTAATTTATAAATGGTAAAAAGGGATCGGTTATGTAAATGAAGAATTAAAAAAAAAAGTTTTAAAAACCATCTAAAATTTCAAAATCTTTTAAAATTCTAAAAAAAAAATAAATTTAAAAATCGCATAAAAAAAAATCCGCATAAAACGAGACCTGAGTGTATTTTAAGCAGAAGATTATTTTTTTTTTCAAATGTATAAAAATGTTATCTAATTCACAAATTTATAATTTAAATAACTACAGATTCCTACTATTTCCAACACAGTCTCTAACTTTATAATAGCATTTTCCTAATTCACCACAAGTGAAAAAAGAGTATAAAAAGGGGAAACAAATATTTATTTAGTCAAACTTCAAAAGTACATATATTTTAGTTCTGATTAAAGTTTGCATATGAAAATGAATTTTCTGGATGTGAGCTATATATAATTATGAACCCATAGTCACGAAATCTACTTGTAACTTATTTCTGTTACATTTTTTACCGAGATCGGCTGATCGTCATTAAATATATTTACGCGATTTCTATGCATGGGTACATGCATGTGCCGTTTCCATGGTAAAAATCCATGAATTAGGCTACGAATTGTCTTTCATCCGCTCTATTCTCAAGATTTAGCCCCGAGTGACTATTTCTTGTTTCAAACCCTGAAAAAATGACTTTGCGGAAATAATTTTGGCTCCAACAATGAAAACATCTCACACACAAATACCTATTTTTTTGTCCTTGATAATCTTGCTGTTTGGAAGGGATAACAAAATTGCAGAAACGTTGGACAAAGTGCATAGAGCTCAAAGGAGGCTATATTGAAGAATAATAAGATAATAAGATTTATCCTATTAGGAAGATAAAGGAGGAGTATGAAAATGTTGGATTTCATATAGGGTCATGTCTTGGTTCTAAATCAGTAGATCAGTAATCTCTGGAAAATTTGGGGGTTGGGGAGACGAGAAACCCCTAAACTGTATTTCATGAAATTATACTCATCTGTGTGTGTCATTTTCCCAGGGAATTGGTGGTCTGGCGTTAATAGCTTAAAAAGAGTAATGTAAGGTTACAAAATCAACTTTTGTTCATTAGAAATTGTTGGATTTCACTTACATAGATAAATACATTGAACTAGTTTCTTCTTATCACAGCTTTTATACAACTTTATAATTGAAGATGTTAAAATTTCAAAATGTCCTTAAATCTGATAAATCCTTTTAATAGTATGATTATATGATTATACTTGTGCGAGTCTAATTTAGTCGCTCCCTTAGTCATTTAGATTATGAATACTCGCTAAAAGTGCATTTAAGTCAATCAACCGTAAAATCTAAAGAATTCAACGACATGAAAGAACACAAAATTGCCACTACAGAGACTACTTAAATCCTTTTTTAGCTTGAAACTGATATTTTTAGCCGTTCGTTTTTCCATTTTTTTTGTATACATTTTTATAATTAAACGCTATGTTAAATAAAAATTCTGAACATAAAAGTTTGAGAAAAAAGTTGAAAAAAGATAGAGATGAGTGCGTGTCTCTATGCTTGTGTTTATGAATGGATGAGTGAATCTATGATGTAAATGATAGAAACAAGGAGCGTCTTTGGCAGCATGCAACACAATTAGCAAAAAAAAAGAAATAAAAACTTAAAAAAAAACATGGAAAACATCAAAGGGATCCTAATAAAACTTAAGAACATTATTTAATCTTCACACTATAAAATTTAAAAAAGGCGTGCAATGAACACATATGAGACACAAACAATAAAAATGTGGAAGTAAAAACAGGAAATCATGTTAAGGCACAAAGCGATACAAAGGAGACAAATAAACTGAAGAAGGCTTTAATGCCTCAGCAAGGCGGACAATGAAATGTTCATGTGTTGCTATATTAATAAATATAGAAATATTCATTAAAAATTTTACATATTTATTAAATGTTTGACTTTAAGGTTGTAGTGTTGACATAATGATCCTTAAAATGCAATAATTTGATAGGATTTTTAAAGAGAATGACAAGATTTTTACTTCCTATAATTGAATTTCTTATATCACGATCTTTTTATTTAATTAATGATACAAACAAGCCCATTAGAAGTTTAAATAAATTTACAATCAGAAATACACATACATAATTTAAACGTTAAAATTAATCATTATACATATACTATGATTTTAATTATAATGTTCGCTCATCGATTTGTTTTTGAAATTATGGGAATTATTGAAAAACACACCTGCTTTAAAATCAGTGTAACAAAAATGAAAAACAAAGTTATAAATTAATATTCATGAAAGTTAAACATATCACGTTTCTATTTACAATCTTTTCAAAACCAAATCTGTGAAATGTATCTATTAAATCTATCTATATCTATTTGCAATTCTAAACATGAGCGAGCCAATTTTTTTCTTCTCATTTCTTTCTATATACATACATATGTAGTTAGTTAGTCGCACATAAATACATAAAATTACTTTTAAATGTCAATAATTTAATTAAAGGTATTTAAAATAAATACATAAATATTTACTCGTACACATTTTGTTTAGAAAAAAAAATGGCAAAACGATTTTAAATGACCAACTTTGAAATCCGTTAGTTAATCTTTGTAAACATCTTTAGAAAATTAAAGCCAAATGAACAAAACCAGTCAAGTCAGCCAACAACATCCAATACAAGTATTTTTTCCCACCATGTTGTGCTTCAGCGAGTTGCCAATTAATTTCTATGATTTCTGTTGGTTTGGTTTTTTTTCACATAATTATGCCAATACATAAATTAAGAAAAAAATATATAAATTTATAAAATATAAATTAAATAACAACAATTTTAACATAGAAAACTAGACAGTTTTTATTGTGTGTGTAACGAAAAAAAACAACATCATGATAAATTTATGTGGGTTTGTAATATTGGCAATGATAAAAATAGATACAAAAAACAATTTACAAAAAAACAAATAATTTATTTAAAAAGACAAACAAAAAAACAGACAAACAGCAGCTATCACAAACATATACAAAACAGATAAATTTGACTTAAAAACTCTGCGGGTGAATTCTTAACTCTTATTGGAATACTTGTTTTTTATGAAAAGCTTATTTTAGAAACTTAATTGAAAACATTTCACATAAATTCAATTTCATTTTAAATTCAAACTTAAATTTGTGTTATTTCGAATAATTTTATGGTATGATTAGCTAATCCAGACATACTTACATCGTCCAGGAAGTGATACTGAGGCGATCGATTGTTATAATCAGACAAGACAAAAATGTTTTTTTTAGATCGTTTTGTTTTTATTTAGCATATTTCCCCATTTTTTTATACAATGTTAACAACATTTTTATTTTTTGAAAGGAACTTTTTTTATTTTCTCGAAAAATGGTGAAATTTTTAGCCTAAAGGAGGTACCTCGAGGGTTAAGATTTCTTAGACATTAACTTACAAAAACTTTTCATTTAGTTACTGATCCTTTCGATCAAGAAATTACAATTTTGACCAACTGTAAAAAAAACTCAGACTACTTGGACAATAATTTTATTCCACAAAAATGTTCTACCCAACATGCCCTTTCAGAATTATAGGATCGATATTCTGTTCCAATTGAAAAGTCTTAATTTGTTGCGCAGTGTAATTTTATGCTTTTTTGGAGCTGTTTTTGAGCTTTTTGTTACTACTTTTTGGCTTTTTTCCTGATTTTGATGCATTTTTTTGTCTTCTCTGGTTATAATATATTTGGAAAGTACTTGACATTTTCCAGGGTGATTGTTTCCATACATGATCCCATCCTACATAGATTGTCCACCATCAAGTTTCTGATAATGCCTTGGTGGCTTGGGACCCTCATTATTTCAAGATTTTATTCATTCAAGAATTTATTTCATTATTATATGGTATATTATTTCATAGAGTTTTGATAACTGCTGAAATATCCGTGCAAATATCAGTTGGAGTTCTATTATGAATTCTCTTCCATCATTTAATAAACTCGTTAATCGGCATGATCTCAGCATGAAGAGGTGTATTATCTATTGGTAATCAGGCAGCCGTCCAAAACCTTCAATAGTCGTTCCCTTTGTGATTGGTGTTCAATCGATTAACCGTTATTCGGTTAACCGATTACAATTTTAACCGTTATTCGGTTAACCGATTCATTTTGGACGGTTAACTGTTCGAATAATTTAAAATTGACGATTTTCAAATAACAAATAAACCGATTAATTTGTGTCGATTAACCGATTAACCGAAATTCCTTTTTTTGCACTTTAAAAAATGTTTTTGTATTTATTTTTCCCTTTCAATTCAAATTCCAAATTCAAATTAGATATTTTTTGAACATCCAATGAACATGATTAGTGAGTATGTATAACAAGTGACATATTTAATTTACATGCCTTTGCAACTTTGTATTTACATGCATACAATAAACTTTTTTCTGAAATGAATCTTTTATCATAACTAAACGAAACTATTAAATTAATCAAAATGTAAAACAATCCAAATAGGACTATTCTTTATCATGCTTTTGATTTCTCCAACATATACAATCATCGAAAGAGTTTTTCCAAGAAAATTTTTATTAAATCTAAAGAAAAAAATCATTAAAATTATATTCTTATTATAAAAGATTATTTCAGAAGATCCATAACTTCTTTATTTCTTCATGAAAATGATTGAAATTTGGTATTTGTGTTAAGAATAAGATATCCGATTGATCGATAAATATTTCGATGTTCAAATACATGGTTTGGCCAAAAAAGCATGGACATTCTTAAAGTATCACAAAAATTGCATGTTAGTGACTGAAATTTATTTCAAAAATAATGAATAAAATATGTGATCGAAAACAAAATTGGTAACTAAAATTTCGGATTACATATAGGGTTTGGCTAAACAATCATGGACGTTTTAAAAGTATCGAAAAAAATTATGTTATTCATGTAAATACCTGAAATTTAGACCAAAGATAAAGAATAGCATAAGTGATGAAAAAATGGTCGTTCAAATTTCGGAATTCATATACAGGGTTTGGCCAAACAATCACGGACGATTTGAAATTATCGGAAAAATTAGATTATTCATGTAAATGCCTGAAATTTGGTGTACATTCAAGAACAACACACTTGATCCATCGCAAAAATATTAGAAATTACATACAGGAGATGGACAAATATACATTGACGTTGTAAAAGTGCAGAAAAAAGTGTGTAATTTGTGTAAATGGCTTCAATTAGGTTTATAATTAAAAATAACATAAATTATCCATTGAAAAAATTTCTCTCAAACTTTGTTCTGACCTTTCAAACTTTTTTAATTTAGCTTCTATAGATTTAAAATTAGTTCCTAATCACTTCACTTTTGTATAAAAAGAACACGCAAAAACTCCGTAATAACCACATGGAATGATTAACTGCGGGTGCCCCGATAGACCAGTCGATAGTGTGCTGAACTATTAATCTGAGGGTTGCGGGTTCGATTCCCGCCAGAGACTCTGGGTGTAACTGCAGACAAGCAAAACGCTTCGCAGTTTGTGTTTGTTTTTTTAAAAAAAAAAAAAAATAAAGACATGTGCTAATTTGTAAAAAAAACTTTAAAGAAAAAAGCACAGGCTACTTCGCTTCAAAAGTAAAAAATCAAATTTTTCTAATATTAAAATGAAAAGAAAATACATTTGACTTTATAGCCTTTATAGTCAAAATAATAATGATACTGTATATTCTGAAGTGTTAAGAAAAATTTACCATCAAAATTTTATAAAAATTAAAAAACAAAAATTTTTGGCCGGAATTTACCACCGTTCATTGTCTCATCTTTGGGCTCTTCTATAATCTGCCATCAACGTGGTCCTTCTAGAATAGTTTTCTATAGAGAACTTTTCGTAATTTTAAGTAAATATGTGTATTGTCTTGTTTTGAAACACATAATTTAGGATTTTCCGCATTCCAAAGAACATTAAAATTTCTATCCCCGTTATATATTACATTGACAGCTTACAGCTTTGTCTTTCAAATAAAATAGTGGGAATATTTCTTCTGATCAATATCGCCACTACGGGTTTGAAAACTTCATCGGATAGAATTCTAAGAATGTACTACCATATACAGTGCACAGTGGGGGATTTGAGAAAAAATTGGAAATAAATCTATAACTTCTAAACGAATGGACTGATTTTAATAAAAATGCCCATGGTAAATTTTAGTTTTGAATTTGGGATTATAACGCCAAGGCGGCGCCTAGCAACAATCCCCCAAAGTGGAACACCTCGAGTATATCAAAAATTAAAAATGATGCCAAATTTGTACATATATATGGAATCTACTAGACGAAATCTACAATAATCATTGGTCTAGCGATATATTATCTCTTATAGTTGACGAGTTATTCGCATTTGAAAAGTAAAATTTTATGTTTTTTACCTACCTTGGTCTGCTTCTTTGCTAATAACGGATCCAATTCTACACCGATTGCAGTATCTTTTTTTGAATTAACAACAATTTATTAATAATCGTAAGAAAAAACAGTTTAAAAAGCTTTACTGAGTCAAAAGCTATGTGTATTCGAACTTAAAAAAAATAAAATCGTTTTTCGCCATTTTTTTTGTTTAAAAAATTACTTATATTCATTTACACCGAAGCGAAATCTAGTACATATGATATTTCGAGCCAAATCTAGTTATTTTGACATGATTTCCCATACAAAATTAAATCTACTTTGTGACTAGATTTTGGTGAAATCTTTTCAAATCTTTAGTACCAAGTGATGCAACCTTGGCCGGGATTTTTTTGCTCTGAGGTCGGCCTAATGTACAGTTTACATGGTAGTTACTCATAGTAGGGATAAAATGCAACCTTTGGGTTGCCTCCACATCTCTGTCTCATAGTTTTCTAACATTTGAAGCTGTTATATTTTTATAAAATCGCCGTAAGGAATTAATGTGTCTTGAGGTCAGAAATTATTAAGTTATATCGTTTCAAAGAAATTTAATTTTCTGATTTTGTGATAACATCTTTTTGAAGGTTTTGTTGCATCAGTGACCACAATAAGGTAATTATTTTGTTAAAATTCCAACTCCTTGAGCTGCATATATTCAGCCAAAACCACGCATTTTGAGTGATATTTGATTACATTTTTGTCCACATATGATAACAATATAATAATCGACATATTTCTGACTGCTCATTCCGTGGTAAACGTTTGTATGGGGGCTATATACTGCCTGTTTTTACTTTTTCATACATTTTGCGATATGAAACATTATCAAAGTTTACACGGTTGCGTTAAGAATCGCTCGACTCTTTAAGGTTGCATTGCATACATACATTTTGGAATTCACCCTATTTGTGGAAATTTTAAGCCAGCTAGCTCCTGTCGTTTGGGTCATATTGTGTTTTCTACAGACAGGCGGATGGTCTCAGCTTATGAGGACACGTAACAATATTCTGCTACAAATATTTTGATATGTTACAAACGAAATGACAAAATCAATATACCTCCCATCATTATTGATGGTGGGTATAAAAATAGAAATACAATAATAATGTTAATGCATTCTGCTATTTATTGGTTAAATAACTGCAAAATGAACACAAATTATAAATAATGTTCATTCACTTACAATCTATTAAACCAACCAAAATTAGTATATTTCCAAATTATTGGAATTGGTTTATGTTTTCACATATTTCTAACTGAAATGCCTTCCCCGAAATGCCTTGGGTCTTAATGGTCTAAAACTCTGCAGATATGCTAATGTACAAAATCAGTTTGGTACAAATAAGTTTGATACAACTTATAAGTATATATTTATTTAAATATTTATAAAGATTGAGCTAAGTTTCATAAAATAGTATTTTTTTTTTTAATTTCAAATATTTCGCTACTTTTTTGTGTAGCGAACATAATAAAAAACAAGTAAGAGTACTATATTCGGCCGTGCCGAATCTTAAATACCCTACACCTAAATATGATGGTATAAAAACTGAAATAATATAACAATTGTTAGAAAGACTAGTTTACGCAGAAGATATTTTATTTCAAATGTACAAAAAATTGTATCTAATTCAGCAATTTAACAATTTAAAAATTTAACAATTTATATACTTAATAATTAGTTAATACTAGGGTATTCGAATTATTCGGTTTTTCCCTTGTTCGAATAAAACGAATAATTCGAATAAGAGATTTTAACTTGTTCGAATAATTCGATCACACGTTTAAAATTATTCGAATTATTCGAATAATTTAAATTTTTTTAAAAAAGTAAATAATGATGTTTTGATGTCGGTTTTTAATATTTTATTGTTAAAGAAAAACAAAAAATAACGTTAAAGTTAACAATTCAAGTATTGATAATGTTAAAAACATTCGAAAACAAAGTCCATCATTAAATTTTCAACAGAAATATTCTGATCAGATTAACTCCTGAACAATCTACAAAACAATTGACTATGCTATGCTTTAAAAAATGTGAGCTAGTTGGATATGATCCTGAATTCAAATACAATATAAACGTATTAAGAACTTTTTTATGTCGTTCATTAATTCGGGTTTTAAATTGAGTAACTAATTCTTTAGTAAATTAATTATTCACTATTTCTAAATTATTTATAACAAATTGTATTATACATCAAGGTCTATCAACGTTGCCGAATCTTTGCTTAATAAAATGGTTTTGGAAAATTACACAATAAAGGGAATCTGTCCAAAGTTTGATATCATTGTCAGTGAACGTGGCTAATTTGAAGTAATGCAGTAAATGCAGTAACGCATTTACAAATACGCAAAAAGTTTATTACCATGTTAGACAAAGATGTTCAGCAATGTTCAAAATCATGCAACAAAACGTTAGTTTGCAATATTTGTGTTTATCATTAGATTTATTAAAAATTTTGCAACACGGTTAATAACATCACTTATACATATACATATATTTTAAGATCATGGCCTTCATCTATTTCAATGTAATCATTATAAATGTCATCCACAATATCACTTTCGACGACCGTTTCAAAATCACATTATCCATCGCATTCAACTCCACTTTAATCTAAGTTAATATTTTGATTATTAATTGCGATTCTTCTAATATTTCGCCAGCTAAATAACAAATAATTTAATCCGTATCTTTTGATTTCATTGGTTCAAGTCCTAAGTTAAAAATTTTTAAAGATTTGTTTTAGAATTGTAACTTCTTGCAGTAATATTTATATATTTATAGAAGGAGCTATCGGAACACTCATCTACAGTGATCGAAAGTCCCTTTGTCATTAGTTCTTTGTCGAATTTCAGAAACAATACAATTTTTGAGAGTCATTTACTTATTTTAATTTGGAATTATGAAAAATTTTAAGCAATTTAATAAATTTAAATACATATGAACATTTATTCGTTTTATTCGATTATTCTACATAAAATTGTTCGAATTATTCGTTATTCGAAAATGGCCATTTTTAAATTGTTCGAATAATTATTCGTAAGAAATTATTCGATTAATCGAACGATCATTAGTCGAATGAATACCCTAGTTAATACGTTTGGATCAACATTTTTCCCTTTTAACCTCAAGTGAAGAAAAAGAGTATAAAATAGGGTACACAAATATATTTAGACAAATTTCAAAATATTTGGTTGTGGGACATATGTGGGAGCTATGACCTATTATGATTCGATTGTCATAAAATATTTTTACGTGATTTTTATGTATTTATATGAGAGCTGTGGCCGATTATGGACCAATATTCACAAAATTCAGTATTATGATTTTTGAATACAAATTACTGATCTGTGTACTATTTTGGTTTAATATATGGATGCTATGACCTATTATGGTCCTAAGTATTTAAAATCTATCTTTGCAGAATTTCATATAAACAACGCTATTAAGAAGAGTGGACCTTATATGGGAGCTATGCCGAATTATGGACCAATATTTAAAAAATCTTGTAGTATGATACTTGGATACAAATTACTGATCGGTGTAAAATTTTGGTTCAGTATAGATTTTTATGGATATTTGTGCAGGCCTATCATCATAAAATTTGGTACATCGATTTTTTTTTATGTGTTGAATAAATTTGTTTTGAATTTCAACCTGATAGCTATATTTGTAATAAATTTATGAGGATTTTAGTGATTTTCGGGAGTGGACCTTATATGGGAGCTATGATTAAATATGGACCGATATTCACAAAATCCAGAAGCATGATTACTGGATACAAATTACTGATCTGTGCGTAATTTCATTTTGATATCGATATGTTTTTAATATTTTTTAAGGTTAATATCTTTTTTCGGAAATGGGCCTTGTAGGGGAGCTATGACCAATTATCGGCCAATCTGCATAAAATTTGGTACAGTGATATCTATATATATGAGTATAATTTTTGTCGAATTTTAGCATGATAAATGTATCTATAAGAGATTTATGAGTACTTAACTGATTTTCGGAAGTGGACCTTATATGGGAACTATGGTCAAATATTGACCGATATTCACAAGATCCTGTAGTATGATTTCTAAGTATAAATTATGGATCTATTTAAAATTTTGTTTTGATATTGATATTTTTTAGATATTTATGTAGATTATTGTGTTTTTCGGAAGTGGTCCTTATATGGGAGCTATAACCAATTATCGGCCGATCTTCATAGAATTAGGTACAGCGATTTTGGTATATATGTGGACTATTTATAACAAATTTCAACTTAATAGCCATATTTGTAAGACATTTATGCTTATTTAAGTGATTTTCGGAAATGAACTTTATATGGGGGCTATGGTCAAATATGGGCCGATCCACAACAAATTTGGAGTTGCAATTTTTTTAAGCACGAAACTTATTTTGCCTTAATTTTGTGTGGATACTGCAATTTTGTATGCATTTACAGACCATATTTCGGGAAGATATTTGTATGGGGCCTAGGAGAAATCATGGACCGATTCTTATAATTTTCGCCAGTGTTATTCGCTTGAACATAAAAATAACGTGTGTACAATTTTATGGTATTATCTGCAATATATTTGCACAAATAACGAAAACTATGTTAAAATTATCAAGTTTTTTTTTAGGTTGTCTCACATTTTGGTTCATAACTCTGGTTCCACTGAACCGATTTTGCTGATGCAAGTTTACCAACTTTGTTTGCCTATTTTGGAAGTGAGCGTGCTTTACACAGACAGACAGGCAGACGGACAGACAGACGTACATGGCTCAATCGTCTTAGAATTTCATACGGATCCATTATATATATACTTTGTTGGGTCTCAGATGAATATTTCTCAATGTTACACACGGAATGACAAACTTATATATGCCCTCATTCACCACTTATGGTGGTGGAGGGTATAACAATTTGTAAGGAAATTTCTAAATAAATTAACAAACAAAAATTTTCAAAATTAAACATTGTAAAAAACTTATTTTAATAATTCATACAAATTAAAAATATATTTAAAAAGAGTTTTATAGCTCTTCTACGTAAATATTGCCTATATAAATTGCGGTACCATAATAAATTGCTGGCTGTGATTAAGCAGTATTAACTATTGTTGTTACTCAAGTAGTAACTATTAAAAGCACCTAGACTTTGTTGCAAACAACTAACAGAATAATAAGAATATTTATGTAGTGTAAATACTTGTTAGGTTGATGCCTAAAAACTGTTTCATAACCATAAATTTAAGAAATTGAATGAAATTTTAAAAATGAGAAAAGTATTTTTTCGACCTGATTGTACAGTTTTAGAATATTGTTCATTCATTACTCATCTATTGTGATCTTGAAAATATATTTAGGTTGTAGTATCCAGTACTTTACATTTAAGATTTATTCGAATAAGGACACAATTTTTTTGCCAGGTCTTACTTATTGTTTGGCACACCGAAAATTATGAGCCACCCTAATGTGCAACAAGATTATGCACCAAAGTTGTATCAAAAGTAGTTTGTGTAACAAAACCAGTTTATCAAGAAAACTTTATGTTTTTGTTATTAATTTTGCATCAACAACCTGCCTCAATAAGAGCCAGACAGACTATTTTTTTCTAGAATCATTAGATAACAATAACAATAATTAAGTTAGTGTTATTGTTGCTATTAACTGAAGTTTAGCCCACTAATTGTCAAATAACATGTTTGCAAATTTATGGAAATTATTGTTAGTTTTTGCACAAAAACAAAAATAACTTCAAAACAAAACGATATTTTTTTATGTTTAAGAAAATCTAAAGTTTATAATCTCATTAAAATGCTAAGGCTAAACCAAAACTGACATAAAAATCGGATTAAATTGAATTTGATTGTTGTTTGTTTGAGTAGTGGCGGTATAAAACTTTTCTGAACAAAATCTCTCGGGATTTAGGGTCAACGATCATGAAACCAATTGTAGAACAAAATTATTGATTGTATTTAAAAAGAATTTATTCGACATTACATCTACTTTGAGGCATTTCAAAAACTAATTCTTCTCTTAATATTCAGTCATAAACCGGGCAAAATAGGATTTTTTATAATTCTTCTCTTAATTTTTATATGATTTCTAAATCAAACGAAAACAAGTAAAAATTTTGCTCTCTAAAATACAGCATTATTAAGTTTCAATTTTATATTAATGTATTCTCTATTTGTATGCATTCAATATGATATATTTATTATAAAATAACTATTGTCTTTCAAATTTGTGTACGGTATTATCACAACGATCTTCTCGTATGATTTTCATAAATATAAAAATATTAAACAGAAAAGACACCATACAATTCTCATAAACAAATCGAAAATTCTACTCATGTGGACGATTTTAACAGAATATAAAATCTGCTGATTAACGATCTTGTTTTTTGTGACAATCAACAATGCCATGCCTGACCTAAGATTTCACATAACACATGTGTGTCTGGCGTGTGTAGGTGTTCCTGAACGCGTGCACGGAATATTTATGAGCGAATGGATGGATAATCTACATTTGGCTATGAAAAAGATAAAAACGTTTAAGTTGTAGAGATGTGATTGTTTTTTATTAAAAACAAAAAATAAATATATAAAAATGTTTCTTAAAATTCACATTATCTGATACAATTATAAAAATTTTCGTGTGAAAAAATAAAAAAAAAACTTTAAATTAAAGTTAAGAAATCTATACTTTGTTTAGTTTAAAAAGTAAGTGCCTGTTTTAGACGAAAAACTATTAATCTGATACTGCAGAAACATTTAAAATTTTAAAGTTATAAATGCTTCTACTGAATTGGTAAAATTCAATATTTTTATACCAACCATCAAAGACGATGGTGTTGCTCATTCTAAGATTCTAAGACGATCTAGCTATGTTCGTAAGTCTGTCTGTTGAAAACAGGATAGGGCCCAAACGAAAAAGATATATGGCTGAAATTTCCCACCAATACTCTCCGTTGATAAGATTTTGTATTAAAAATGGACAATATCGGTCCAGAAAATTACTGAAAATTGGACTCAAAAATCGGAAAAAATATTTTTTTATCAGAAAAAACTGAGAATCCAATAAACAATTTACATATTTAAAGCATTAGTGTTAATAAATAGGTGTGAAATGATGTAATAAGAATCAATTATATCAAAAATGTGTGGTGATAGGCATTTCGATTCGAAATTTTCGAAGACCTTTCTAACAACGCACATTGCTGTGTTCAATGGACAAATATCAAAAACAAGATCATGTCATTGATTTTAATGAAATTTATATTTATGAATAGACAACAAAATAACTCATTCATGTAAAAAAGTTTTTTTTTTTATAAATATCTCGTTTTGTCGTCACTTGAGGTCGCTAAAGTTAGTATATTTTCAACATAAATTTTATACAGAAAAATATATTTTTTTTTTTATGGTTAACTAAAATGATTGTTAAAAGTTCGTTTTAAAATATATGTGGAATTATGGAAAAGGTTTAACAGTTTAATCTGCGCAATTTTTAATAATTAAAATTTTTTTATTGTAAGCCTGAAATTCTAAAACTTTGTTGGAATATTAGTAAAATATATGTTAATCTATTTTGATTATGTTTTACTATAGAATAGCCTTAAGTATTATCTATAAGAAAATGTAATCATTAGATGTCCTTTCAAATGAAAACTATTAAAATTTTTTTTTTTGTTTAAATGTATAAATTCACATTTCGTAAATTTTCAATTTGATGGTTTGGGGAAATAGCTCCAGATTTTTGGTTTTTATTTTATAAAATAATGCCGTTTTTTCTTTTAAATAACTAAGAAATATTGCGTTATTTAATGCGTTATGTAATGTGTATAAATAGTTCTTTATTTGGTTCTAGGATGTTTTTTTTAGCTGAAATCCAAAAAAAAAAATGCCAAAGTTTGATTTAATTTTGCAAAAAAATATGTTAATAGATTTTAATTTTTCTTTAATTTTATCTAATCCCTATCTCTTGTTTTTTTATAATGTAAAATCATTATTTGTCCGTTTTGACTAGAACTTCAAAAAAATTGCTTTTGATGGCACCCATAATACATTTTTACCGTAAATGTAATTAACTCAATAATTGTATATAACCTCCATATCCTTAGGTTGAGATAGTAATATGCGCTTCAGCTGATATTATGAACTCATATAGTATAATCCAACATTCAGTTTCTAATATTACAGCTGAAACATAAGTCTAAGAACATTTCAAAATGTCCGTCCATCCGTCCTGCAAGTTTGTAGGGAATGATGAAACGAAAAAAAAGATGTTGATTTGTTTCACTGGTACAAATTTAAACAAATTAGATGATTTTAAAAGTATTTATAGATTTTTAAAAAAAGGATATATGACAGCTATGTAAATCCTTGCTAGAATTGAAATATTAATAACTACTTGGTTCCAATATAAAAAATCTTGAATGTGAAATCTTGATATCTTGGTATTATGAATATCCTTCCGATGACATTTTCATAATTTTGCATCTTATATTATAAGAGAACAATAATTTCTGAAAATTAATAATTTTTTTCAGGTTTATAGGTTTTTTAAGGAAAAGGATGTATGGCAGCCACTCGTATCCTTGCTGCGATTGATAACTTTTTTTCACAAACAACAATAACTTTATTAAAATGATTACAACCAAATTTTAAAATGTTAGGAATATAACTGAAAATTTTATTCAAAATTATACAGTGTAAGACAAAAATGTGTAAATGATGGTCATATATTTACACTTTGTGACACCATTTTTAAAGTGCAATGTTTATAAAGAAACGTTTTGTGTTTTTTAAACAATATTTATTAAGGATATTTTAGGACTAAATAAATAAAATATTTCCTTAATTATACTCCAGTAATCTAAAAAAAATAATTGCAACCCATTTACACACTTTTGGCGCAGATTACTAAAGTAACTTTTTTAGTACTTCGAATAACCTGCTTTCGCGTCAATGGCAGCCTGAATTCTGGAGGGCATACTCTCCACCAGTTTGCGACACTCTTCTTGCATTATAGATCCCTAGATATCATGGGAGCGCTCCTAGAGCTGAGTTGTGTTTCTAAATGCATTTTGATAATTATAAACGCGACGTTTTAGAATTCGCACCAAATTCTCAATCGGATTTAAATTCTGAGATTGTGGGAGTCAATCTAGCAATGTAATTTTGGCGGTTTTTAAAAAATTAAACGTCTTTTTAGACTTATGTTTGTTGTCGTTATCTTGTAGTATCACAGTGTTTTCAATTTGTCCACGCCAATCATTCAGACTATCCACATTTGTTGTCTTGATAATGTCTATATACATTTCTGCATTCATATTACTACCAATTTTATGGAGTTTTCCTACACCTTTCGCAGAAAAACAACCACAAAATGGCAATATTCCACCACCATATTTCATAGTCGTCATAAAATCACGGTCTTTTAATGGTGCATTTCGTTTTTGGTAGTCATATTTTGGTCCATCAGTTCTAAAATGGTTAATTTTCGATTCATCTGTACAGATAACTTTTTCCCAATCATCAAAGGTCCATTTCTTAAAAAAAATTACAAATGTTAGTCGAAGAGACTTGTGTCTTTCAGTTAAACGAGGTTTTTTAACAATCTTTATTGCATAAAAACCACATCTTTTGATTTCTCTAAGAGATGCACGTTTTGAAATCTTAATTTGGTAGCATGAAGATAGTTTTGGTTGTACCTCACGGGGACTATTTTCTTCTCCTGATGCAACTAGACGTTATACAGTGAGACCATCTTTTAACAATAGAATTGAATTCCGTCCACAAATTGGTGCTGGAAAAGCCAAACCACATATATTCGCTATGTTCTCAACAGATTAAAAGAAATATTGAATTTGGTGGATATTTTTCGATGGGAGATACCATTTTTCAGGTGCTCGGTAACATAATTTGCAACTTCGGTGATAATCTTCTTCATATTCAATATTCCTTAAAGAATTGTAAATTGTTAACTAGTAACATGTTTTAACTAACTGTCATTAATGAAATTGATTAAAATTGTTCTTTTTCTAAATAATAATAACAAGTTTATTTAACTTTAAAGAAAATGCGACAAAATTGTGTAATTCAGTTTTTAACTTTTTGATATCCTGGTATTTAAATGCCATTACTTGAAATTATTTTTTTTGTATTGCTATACTTCACTAATCATGATCTTCATATTGTGTAAAAAATATTGTCAGATTGGTAAATGTTGAGCATAAAAATTCAAATTATAGATATTTCCAAATTTATTTACACATTTGTGTCTCGTACTGTATGTTCACGATATATGGGAGGTAGCCGTGTGCTTGCACGGATTTTTTCAAGAATTATATTTTCTCATAATTTTACCAAAAGGTAATATTATACTAATTTTTATTTGTCTGCAATAACTCCTTCTATTTTTGTCCATTGCATATATGAAAACAAAGCACTGTGCGACGCAACAAAGCACCGATAATGGATCAAATTGTTATTCACAAAATTCTTCTATAGAAATTTATTTTTCTGCAGAAGATGCTGTTATGAAATTTCTATAAAAAAGACTTTCATTTCATTGAAAATTGTTATAATTTGACTCTCACAATGAATTGTGTAAATATTGATTATTTTAAATCTAAATATTTTGAAGTTAAACTATTATTAGTGAATAGTAACATATTTATTAAAGTTTCAATTTGAAAATTATTTAGAATTTTTACTTTAGACTAACTACAAGGAATATATGTACAGATAAATGATTCTCGCTAAAAACAGAGCAGGACATGCTGTAGTTGATACAATACACAATTCGACACAGTGTAATAGTTACATAAGAAAGTAATTTTTCCAAGAATTTTTCTATTGTTGTTTTTTACAAAATTTTAATTTCAATTTAATTATGCAAATTTTTGTGCTGCTTTTTTATAGGAATTTTATTTTGCATTTAAGTTAAATCTCTGGAAAAATGAAAAGAAGTAAAACGAATTTCAAGAGTCCTTGAAAAATGCTAAAGAGGAGAAGCAGAAATTTTAACAACGAAATTAAAATAAAATAAAAATAAATTTGTACATTTCGGCATATAAACGATGCTATAATGAGCATTAAAGTGGCATTTAATGCATTAAATAATAGTGTCTTAAACTCATATATTATTCGTTAAGAACATTACATATAACAAACGGTATAAATTCTTAACACTCTTACATCCACGCAATAGTTAAAAGGACTAAAGGACTAAAAAACATACACACACACACAGATCTACAACAGCAGGATAAATGAAGGATATGAATGAACAGAATTCAATGAAATTTTCAAGAGGAACGAACATACCAACATGTAATATACCATTAAATTACACTATCAACATTCATTCACTTCTTCATTCTCTCACTCACTCATTCATTTCTTAATCCTACAGTACTGGCAAAAGGGAAGTAAGAACAATTTAATTGATACTTTAATTTGTATTTGTTTGAGCCATGGACATTGTTAAGGGCCATGGGCAGTGAGATTTTGAGCATCAGACTAAATTCTATTCAAGATCATGTAACTAAGTCTTCTTGTTCCAATAAAAATGCAGATTTAACCTGAATCAGTTTTATAAAAATGTTATGGTTAAACTATAACTACGTACCAGTGAAATTATTTATGTAATTTAAAAATGTTGAAGAAAAATAATCCCATAATTCCCAAAAATATTTTAATTTTTGGACAGTTGGGGCCACATTTGGTCCGAAGCTGCAGCCCATATGTACATATATAACATATTAAAAATACAGCAAGATTGGGATTTTAGAACGAATATGATAAATCCGAAATTTTAACATAATTCGGAAGCACCTATTAAAAATTGGACACATTTAATATATGTAGTAATAACTTAAGAAAATATTGAAACTGTTGTAATTTTTTGATGACAAATAATATTTTCTTAACAAAAGAGTTAATCTTAGAGGAATTTGCATCAAGATTGTCTCCAATATCAATAATAACTTAAGAAAATATTGAAACTGTTGTAATTTTTTGATGACAAATAATATTTTCTTAACAAAAGAGTTAATCTTAGAGGAATTTGCATCAAGATTGTCTCCAATATTTAAAAAAATGCATATTTTTACGAAAACGACCTAAATATACGAATTCCCGCAATTTCCAACAAAAAAAATACCAATGAAAAAAAATTAATTATTTCTTTTTTCTTTGTTATATTAAAAATTTTCGATTTTGGTTTCAGGAAATTTCTAGGTATACAAAACTTCTTCTTTTTAAATTCAGTCGGGATAGTCACTCAAATAATGAGCAAAATTGCATTTTCTAATCCTATTTCAAAACTTACAAGGGCAGCTATCCTAATTTATTTAAAACGGATTTGACTATCACATGAAAAAACATTGGATTGAATTCTTTATAACTTTTTTAATTATTTTTTTTTCTTTGTTTTTTTTCAGCATTTTGTGAAGGAGAAATTTAGCGAAGAGTTTTGGAAAATATGTTAAAAAGAGTACGAGTTTAGGTGTCCTCATTCCATGTTCATTATTCAATTTTAACACCGCGATCTTTGATATTTTTTACATTGAAATATATACTCCGACAATTTGTTACGTGCTCAGTTTCGGTCGTCTCTCTAAACCGTAGTTCTCAACCCTGAGTCTACTGAGTTACGCACAAAATAAATATATGCATCATACACAAATAGGTGTAAGCCTCCAATCGCCCTTACCCTACCTTGGCCGCACTGCATCCACATCATCTTCATTTACGGACCCCGTTACCCACTTCTAAGTACCACACAGAAAACAGATTGGTCGGAATTCGGTATTTATTATAAACATTTAATAACGTAAACTGAAAATTTATTGTAATTATTAAAAAAGTATACATTTTACAGTTTTTCTATGTTTAGAATTGAAAAATCATAATCATAATTGAATTGATTGAGCAACTGTAAAATAAGAATATTTAACCGGTTTGTGTCTTTACTAAGCTTTATTCGATAGATTCGGAAATGACAATCGAATTAAATCAACAATATTAATGATTGTGATCGAAAAATTCGATTAAGACGTAAGAAAACCAAATTCGGTGTTCACAACAGATACAAAATAAAAAATGGTAAATAGTTTTGACATTTGTTCAAAATAAATATTAAACTAAATTCTAAAATACAATATTATTTGTTTAAAAGAAAATAAAAACCAGAAAAGTCGATTTAAATAATTAATATTAGCGGGTTAATACAAGGGAAAGTAAGTTTCATAATTATTTTAACTGATATCCGGATACAAAATAAGTATGTGAATGAATACTACATACATACATATTTTGTAGAAGAATCTTTCTTATGATTTCATTAAAGACATATTGATATTGTTTTAGGTGTAAAGGAATCAAAGATGAAAGGTAATTCCCCAAAAATGCATACAATCAAGTTAACGAAGAATAATTCAAATACTAATCATCCGGATATTATTTAAAACCAATCCTTATCATGCATAAGAAATTCAGTTTTCAGTCGTGGTTGCACAACATTATTTGTCTTGGTCTATCGTTCAATTCATCTTTTATGTATGGACACCTGGAACGTGCTGTCATGTTATAGTGTACCAATATGTATTAAATTATATTTTGTGATTCTTTATATTTTAAATAAATTTAAATAAAGGGAATGAAATGGAATGGAATGTTTGAAAATTTATTAATTATAGCTACTAATATTTTCAGTCCTTTTCACCGAATTGTGTTTGAATACAGTTACGTGTACTATATAATTCAGTTATTTCAATCGAATTAAGAGATAGTAATTGCAACCGACAAAATTCGATTGGCGACAAATTCAGTTGCCACAACGAATCTGTTTTCTCTGTGTACATAAATGTTCAACACCATAACGAGCCCAGACGTATTGAGGGACATTTTCTTAAGGAAAATTCGACCGCAACATATTCACCTTTAACCTTTTGGAAGCAAACAATTTTATTCACACCATTTTAATGACAATATCTTTGCCTTTAGAACGGAGTAAAAAATTATGGTGGTCTATGTTTATATAATTTTACACAATTTTAACAAATTTTTAAGTTTTCATATCAATTATTATTTTCACACTGCAAAGCGTGTTGGATCTGGTGGTAATGAGATAATATTCTCTGATGAAGATCCAATGTGACGTGGTAAAGGATTGCATTTTGTTTTTCGAAATGCATAATGCATCTTCACCACAGTCTGCTTCATTTTCTTTAACATTGTCTATTTCGCATTCACATGTACCAATATGACATCACACTTTCAATATTTTCATATAATATGGATGCAATTGAAACACCTGAGTACCTTTCATTTCTTTAAAGACTTTAAATACTTAAAATGTCTGGTAAAATTACATATGCAAAATGTGAAGTAGACTAAAATGGTCCCTACAGGGTTAAGAGATATTTGGAATTGTTTTAACAAGGAATTTTAAAAAAAAAAAAATTGGGTTAAAAATACATTTTCCGATTTTGACCCATTGTAGTTCCAACTTACTATGGTCTTATATACGTCATTAGATATCTTATATACGTCATTAGATATCATTAGATATCCATATTGTCTATATTAATGGCTAGTAATCCAGATATACAGTGGTGGCCAGGAATTTAAGACAAAAATTGTTTGCTAAATTCCACGTGATTGTCAATTATTTTTTCAAATATTTCCACAAATATGTATGCATGAGGACTGTTTTAACACACAAGTGTGTTTTATTCGACTGTGTCAATTCATACATATTCACCACGAACCCATAAGATTTTTCTACAACTTGACCAAAAAATTATTTTTTTTAATAAACATATTTTCTCACATTTATATCATTATATTTTTATTATGAAAAAATATTCGGAATATTTCGTATTTTTAATTCCATTAGTTTCGGTCATATCATGTTATTAATAGCGGATGTTCGCTGAGGTGGGTCAACGTATTTCCATATATGTTTTACCGATTTTTCCAAACATTTTTCAGAAACTAGAAACATTAATAATAAATTTCATACCCTTAGAGGTCCTTTTATTTTGGCTCTATCGCACTTAAAATTCAGTTGATGAAAAAAATTCAAGTATTTGTCTTAAATTGGTGGCCACCACTGGGTCAAAAATCGAGGTTGTCCTGGTTTTTTCCTCATATCTCAGCAATTTGTAGACCGATTTAGATGATTTTAAATATCAAACTTCTCGAAAGCATGTCTGACAGAATTATTGAAGATTTGGATCCCGAAGATATCTGGGGTCTTCAGAAAATTGATTTTAACAGACAGACAGACAAACGGACATGGCTTAATCGACTCCGCTATCTATAAGGATCCAGAAAATATATATATTTTATAGGGAAATGAAAAATGTAATTTTTTCCGAAAAAGTTAGGGGATCGATCCATTCACACACATTGATTTCTATAACTTATAAATTATTATGTAGCTGTCATCATAACAAAGGTGACCTTAAAGGCCAACCTCATTTAAAATTCTAACATTTCTCAAACGTTTACTTCCCATTAGGGCACAAAAACTTATACCTAAATGTATGCGGAAGCTTAAGCCTTATATATAGGAAAAAGATTCGATTTTGTTGTTGTATTTTTTTGGTTATTCATTTGAAATTGGATGGTATTACAAACTACTCGAATGTCGATTTAAATTGATGGTTTCATTTCTTGCTTTTTTAATATATAAAATGAATGTACTTCTTGTACTTGTATACAGCTTACTAAAAAAATAAAACAACATAATATTCTGCCCTTTAAAAAATCAGAAATTAACCGCAAATTTATTAGTTTATATTGTAATTGGTTAATATTTATGTTTTTAATAAATTATTTGCTTTCTCATATTTTGTAAATTCAATCTTCTACTCATAAATGTTTATAAACTTTTATTTATCGTTAACTGTATAAATTTAAATGTAGTATGTTGTTGAATGTGCATATATGCAGTGTTGTCAATTAAGCATTTTTAGTTGTTTGTAGATTTAAAAATTTGCAGTTTTTTAATAATATTATAAACCCAAACATATTTAAATGCCAGTGCGATTTAAATAGATTTCCAAGTTGTTCTGAAATTGCTCTGTCATGGTCGGATAATAAAAATTATGTTGAAATATCAAATCGGACATGTCCTGGGATACCTCTCCTGTATTCTTTAATTCTTTTTTACAAGAGCCCAATACCTTTCCACATGCCGAAGTTCTCGACAGTTGGGTAAATTCGCCTCCAGTAGTACAAAATTGACAATATTGTTTGAATACCACTCAAGGGCCTTTTTTCCACAGTGTCATGATGCCAAATCGGACCAGAAAAATTAAGGCACTCTGTGCTGTTTTAAGATACTCCGTAATATATATTTTTGTGTTGATCGTGCCTGCTGTCACAAATGATTGGCTTTAGTATTATTTGTTCGCTCGTTCTTTTGCTTCTAAGTTCGATCCGGAACTACGACTTCAACCCACCATTAGCTTTGGCTCTGCGCACAAAAGAATCAGAGCATTTAACTTTACGAGCTGATTTTCTGATAGAAGTGTTCGGTGTTCTTCGAATGAGTTGTTCGACTTATTATGCTTACCAATATCTTCCTGATCAAGATCCTTTTTCTTCCTGATCAAGGTTTTCTTGCAATGTTCAAGTCTTCCTTATACTGTTTAATGGCTTTTGAAACAGTGAGACGATGAAATTTCAGATGTTTTGCTATTTTTTTTGAAAGTACTTTTTTCACGTACTTTTTGACCGAAATAACAATTGAAAGTGAATGATGTAGAAAATATCTATAATATCTGACATATTTATAAAAGCCAACGTGATTAAAAAAATAATAATTTCTTGGACCAAGGCTAAGTTTTGGCAGCAATAATATGTATTAAATTTTTTTACTCACTTTTTATTGTAGTAGAAGTACAACTACTAGAATGTTTTTCATAATAAATATAAAATTCATAATTCATAGGTTTCAGCTCTTTTAAGAATTAATTTTTTGAATATTAGTTAAAAATTTAACTTAGAAATTAATAACAGATCTCTATTTTCCAAATTTCTTTAGCACTTTTAGCATTTTTTCCCCCCAAAAAAGTCTAACACTTTTTCCTAATTAAGTTTTGGCAACACTGTGTATATGACATTGTGGAAGCATCAGCGATATCACTGGCTGTACTATAAAATTGTTAAGAGTTTTAATGTCTTTTTCCTTCTTCGTTTTAAAACTTCCTTTATTTAGCATTGGAGTTTGGTTTGGTTTGATTTGATGGTAACACGAATACACACTCACACAACCACCAAAGTGTTATAATATTAGTGTTTGGATCTCTGTAGTTGTAGTATTATTGGCGTTTTGTTACAATTTTTGCATTGGTTAACATTTTTCGGAAATTACATTAAAATTTATTAGCACTTGTAGAGAGGAAAACAAACAGGACACGATTTGTTTTGGTTTTTTAAAAATAACGAGAAAACTACTAAATAAAAAATACGAAATACAACAACATAAAATTGCTAGAGAATTTTGAAATTAAATTGAATTCAAAATATGTATGTACTACGATAGTTGTAGACGATATTGTAATAAAACCGTAAAATTGCTTAGCATGACCACCCACTTTGAATAAATTGAAAACAAAAAAATAGAAATTGTATCAATTTATATGAGAGCCATAAAAATTGCAGCCAAAATATTGAATTTAGTTTTTAACCTTCTTCTGCTTTATAAAATAAAAAAAGTAAGAATGTATAGCCAGGATTGCTGGAACAGATGATACCCTACACCAGCTGTAAGTAAATAGTAATTACTTTTCGTCATTTAGAAACTAAATGCTGAAAGTTTTAACAAAATTGGATAACGTTTATTTGAAGTTTCGAGTTAAAAATTAAATGTTGATAAAAAATCCAAATAAAAATCACAATGTTCTAATTATTTAGGAGTAGGCGGCTCGGCTTAACCGACTTATAGGCGCTCAGCGCAGGTCTCTGCTGGTTGGTTACTTATGCCCGTAATTTCAACAATAAGATATCTATGAGGGCTTAGTTACTTATGGAGTAAAAATATTTGGTAATTTTTATCCGTAGATATTAATTTGAAATTAATGTTAAGTTACCTTTTAGGTAAATTTATCTGCTGGATATTTTACACCGTAGATATCTATTTGTTGAAGTTACAGGCATTATTCAAACTGATTAGTTTAAATTAATACGTTATACATATGTATATGTACCTCATATAATATCAACAAAACCAGTATTTAAATGTTCGAATTTTGTATGAATTTTTGGAAACTTATTTTCTTTCCGATCTAAAAACCACTTTTTTAACCACATATGGGGTTATACAAATATGGAGCTTTTTCGTGGATCGGGATTTGTCTTTTTAGAATATTTTACTCAAACCGATTTTTTTTTTTAAATTGGCCAAGTGTGGATACTTTACACGCTTTTGCATTAAGTTATCTTTTCGGATCATATAAAAATTCTATATAGTACCGAAGAATTTTTTCTTCTACAAATGAAAAAATATATGGGCTTTTTTGGGAAAAAACGTAAAAAATGCCGCCCTTTTTACAAGTTAAAACTTTGGATGCGTATAACATTTTATAGAGAAGAGATAACTGTTAGCAAGTTATTTTTATTTTATTTATCGCCAATATAGCTGATATTTTAAAAGTAAATTTTGACCCTCCGTAGGCCCGCCATGTTTAAAAAACCATAAAAAAATCGATCAAAATTTAAAAAAAATAAATCAATAAACCTGAATATGTCTTCAACTAATAAAGATAACCTACACTTGAAAGCATATTTTTTGTAGATCTTCTCAAGGACTATTTATATTCAAAATTTCAGCTCATTCGGAACATAATTGGATTTTTGCCGATTTTTTTTAAAAATTTGAGACTCGAGGTGACCAAATTTGAGGGGCTACGTACTGGCCCCCATTAGCGCTAGGAAGCTGAACAAACGTAAATCAACTCGAAAACACCTCAGCTCAATGCATGTGAAATTTCGTAACAATATCTCGAATAGTTCCCAAGATATCAAATTATGCAACGTCTGTCCTCTATGTTAAGAGCGGTTGTGTTACCTCACCGCGACGACAACCTCGATTTTGTAGCGTCTGTTCCCTATGTTAAGGGTGGCTACTGAGTCTATTTTGTTATCGGTCCGGGATTGTGGTTTGGGTTTCATAAGGTAACATAGCCTCACTCTTTAGCGTGTGTTCCTTAAGTTAAGGGAAATATCTGGTTCTGTCAGTGCGAATGTTGGTCAAAACATCCAAATCCAGGTTGCGTCGGACACTGATTGGCAACTCCGCAACCCCTATGAAAATTCCTGAGTAAAGGGTGTTAAAATCCCCAAGCATAGCGTGAATTATCAGGCCGAGGCCACACCTCGGACAATGAGTCTGACGATAACCTCACAGGTCACAACCTTTATGAGATTTATGAGGAGGACTTACCCATGACGATAAAAGATGGACAAGATCCAGCGGCCTATTACCCTGTAGAGGCATACTCAGGACTGATTGCAAGGAAGTGAACGATCGGAAATGACTGGCGCACTACAAGCGCTTTCTGGTATGCCAGGAAATTGGACTCAAGAGATCTGGCATCCTTGACCTTCAGGGAGAAGCGGCTGCGGTGAAAACAGACCCACCACAAGTTATTCTGAATACTACAATTGTGGAGACCTGGCCAATCCAGACCAAAACAGAATCTAACCAGAGCAGGCATGTGAATTTCACTAAAACTGTGCCTCATGCTAGCACTGAACCGAAGCACGATCATTGCCACTGCGAATCTTCATCCATCTACATCCAAGAGAGCTACAATACGGCAAGACGAAGTCTGCTTGCACAATACCCAAGGTCTTGCCTGCAACCTCCTCAACTCGAGGAACCGTGGCAGCTGATCGTCCGGCATAGACAGGCAACTATTCCTTTTCATCTGTCTCTTTTCTTCTTTCTATATTCATTCATTCATTTCATTATTTCTTTCTTTATTATCACAGCATACATGAAAACTGCTAAGGGTATCACAAAGGGTCACAAGGCCTCCGATAAACTCGCTTAATTTGCGAGCAGCTCACGCAAACTAACATATTAATTCATTTTTAAATTAAAATCTAAATTGTTTTGCCAAAAAATAACAACAGTTCGAATAATTTTGATTTTACATGAAAATTTCTGATATAGCTTTAAAAGCACCATTCAAAGACATTTCACGTGATACTAATATTTAACATGATTCCTCTAAGAGAAATATAAAAAAATCATAAAAACCTTTATCCTTTTATCCAGCTCAATTGTGAGAAATGGTCTCCTTAACCAAACTAAACTTTCATTTTAGTTGGGAACATTGATACTTTCCCTCCATACAAACGGGGCCAACCTAATGTACAAATGTGTATAAATTCGTCAAAATTTAAAAAAAAACTTAGTTTAAATACCTATTTGATGAAGTTGAACTTAAACTCACTTTAACATTTTCTGATTTAAATCTTGCTATAGCATAAAACTTTTCGATCAATAAAAGACCAGCTGTTACAAATCGAATAACAAATTTATATGCGCATAAAAAACGTCACCACCTTTTGGTGAAGGGTAGCAAAATACCAACAAAAAAATATGTATGTGTAGAAAAATACTTGCAAATGTTTTGGGAAATGCAACGGTTTATTACCATCTTCCTATTTATGTGTCGAGGGCGTTTTCATTAAACCATATTCCGTACACAATCTGGGACATCCGTTTATATTCGTTTGTTGGTCTTGTTTCTTTATTATTCCATTTTGTTGCAATGTCTCTCACATCCTTAACAGCTATAAAGTGTTTTCCATTTTCTGTTGTGTTTTTTTTTATCTGTTTCGTATGTCTTTGTCTACTTTTACTCCATATATTAAATGACAATTGTTTTGTTAGTTTTTCCCCAAATTTGTCTAAAATTCGTCCTTAAACTTTTTTAATTCTCTGGGGTATTTACATAGTTCGGTACTGTAGTATATTTCTCCTTTTCGTTGTTGTTTTATTTTATTTTTTGTTATCAAACCAACGGAAGTAAAACATTTTCTGTTGTGTTATCAGTTTACCACTATCAGTCGTTAAAAAAAATCGTATGCTCATTTTATTGTGTGGATTTTTTTATATTCTTCTTCCATGTTTCAATATTTGTTTAAGGAAAAACTAAAGAACATCAACTAAACGAAATGTATCTCTAAATTGGCATTAAAGTCATTTTAACGCAAATCTTATTGCCTTGAATTTGTAATCAATAACATACGGTAATGTCTCTTTCCTTTTCAATGGCACGAAGTAAAATGTTGAGTGAAAAGTTTAAAATTGTTTCCAATATGAAAATGTTATCATATCCAGCAAACAATTCCAGTTTAGATCATTCTGTCCAGCAGTTTGCCTTGCTGTAAACTTAAAAATCTACTCTACAACTCTAAAGTACATACTTATATCGAGCCCTTAGCGCCAAATTATCGTAAGCGACAAAACACAAATTTTACAGGAGAAGGTTTTTTTTGCTTATTTTGAAATTTATAGTATAAATATAGAATTAAAAATGTTATGATGCGATATAATATAATTTCGTTCAAGCTATTTGTCTAGTTTTCAAAAATATTTATAACTTTTGACAATTAAAAATTCATGGAATACTTCATAGAAAAATATGACAAAAAATGTTTTTTATTGGATTTTTGCATATATAAAAAATTTTCGAATTGAAATAAAATTTTTATTTATAAATAGTTTTTAATGAAATTTCACAGTTATGTAAATTTTTCTATTCAAAATGGAAAAATAAAAACGAATTTTGAAATTTATTATCAGCAATCCCGCAATTCCCAAAAAAGTGTTGAAAAATTCCAAAAATGCTAATTTTTAGTTTTTTGGCTATAATATCCATACCAGGGTCGGGGTTATCGGGACCCTTTACAAAATAATTAGAAACATATTGAGCCACCTATAATCGGTTACTATATTTTGATATCGGATACGCGATTTGAGAATTTTTGCCCTATAGTTTTATTTTAGATAAAAAATATTTATTTTTTGAAAGGACCTGGTCCGCTCGGTGACAACAATTTTGAAATTGGTTTTCCATTAAAATATTTTATCAAAACTTAGCTTTCAGAAAGTAGAAATTCCTTATACATCATCTTAGAATTTTTTTGCGATAACTTAAAAAGAAAAAAGTTCTTTTTTCCCAAAAAATAGCGAAAAATTGCTTTTTAAAATTTTTTTAAATTCAAATGCATATAACTTTGGACTTAGTCATTATTTTTAAACAGTTCTTTTTCCATTTGATACATACATGTGTTGTTAGTCCAAAAAAGGAAAGCTGGAGAAAATCGGGAAATATTTGGATACGCTGTTATCAAAAAAATTGGAGTAGGGTGAGTATAAATGTTGAAAATTTAATTTTCAAATGCGAATATCTCCTAATGTATAATAGAAAATTGATAGCTACGACGAAGTTTTTTGTAGTGCTGGATGAGAAGATTCTACATGTATAATGTTTTTGAAATCGGACCAAACCAAGAAATAATATCGGTTTAAAAATGTAACATACCCGAGGTGTCCTACTTTGAGGGCCCTTGGTCGCGCTCCTGATGGGCCCATGAGGTCCACGTTCAAAACTTAAACTCGACAACACTTCTTCTTTGCGCATGTGAAACTTCATTCAAGCCAATCTAACCATTTAGAAGTTAAAGATTTATTTCCCTCTTTTTTTCTATACCACTGTGTGTCGCTTACGATAAAATTAGTTTACTGTAAAATATAAACATTGACTTACGATAAAATCTTACCCCCTATATTTTTGATGTTATTAACAATTTTGATATTCTGAGAACGCTAAAACATCAGTCGGTCCATAAAATTTTAATTTCTGCAATAAAACAAAAATTTGTAAAAATGTTGCTTACGATAATTTGGCGATAAGGGCTCGATATATTTAGGTAAGTTTAGGTTTGAGTTTCTTCATATCGAGCCCTTAGCGCCAAATTATCGTAAGCGACAAAATACAAATTTTACAGGAGAAGGTTTTTTTTGATTATTTTGAAATTTATATGTAGAATTAAAAATGTTATGATGCGATATAATATAATTTCGTTCAAGCTATTTATCTATTTTTCAAAAACATTTATAACTTTTGACAATTAAAAATTCATGGAATACTTTATAGAAAAATATGACAAAAAATTTTTTTATTGAATTTTTGCATAGATAAAAATTTTTCGAATTGAAATAAAATTTTTATTTATAAATAGTTTTTAATGAAATTTCACAGTTATGTAGATTTTTCTATTTAAAATGTAAAAATAAAAACGAATTTTGAAATTTATTATCAGCAATCCCGCAATTCCCAAAAAAAGTGTCGAAAAATTCAAAAAATTGAAATTTTTAGTTTTTTGGCTATAATATCCATACCAGGGTCGGGGTTATCGGGACAATTTACAAAATAATTAGAAACATATTGCGCCACCTATAATCGCTTACTATATATTGATATCGGATACGCGATTTGAGAATTTTTGCCCTAAAACTTTATTTTACATAAAAAATAGGAGTTTTTTGAAAGAACCTGGTCCCCTCGGTAACAACAATTTTGAAATTAGTTTTCCTTTAAAATATTTTATGAGAACTTAGCTTTCAGAAAGTAGAAATTTCTTATACATCCTCTTAGAAATTCTTTGTGATAACTCAAAAAGAAAAAAGTTCTTTTTTCCTAAAAAATTAGCGAAAAATCGCCTTTTTAAAATTTTTTAAATTCAAATGCATATAACTTTGGACTTAGTCATTACTTTTAAACAATTATTTTTCCATTTGACACATACATGTGTTCTTAGTCCAATAAAGGAAAACTGGAGAAAATCGGGAAATATTTCGATACGCTGTTATCAAAAAACTGGAGTAGGGTGGGTAAAAATGTTGAAAATTTAATTTTCAAATGCGAATATCTCCTAAGCTATAATAGATAATTGATAGCTACAACGAGGTTTTTTGTAGTGCTCGATGAGAAGATTCTATATGTATAATTTTTTTGAAATCGGAACACAAACCAAGAAATAATATCGTTTTAAAAATGTAACATACCCGAGGTGTCCTACTTTGAGGGCCATTGGTCACGCCCCTGGTGGGCCCACGAGCTCCACGTTCAAAACTTAAACTCGACAACACTTCTTCTTTGCGCATGTGAAATTTCATTCAAACTAATCTAAACATTTAGAAGTTACAGATTTATTTCCCTCTTTTTTTTCTATACCACTGTGTGTCGCTTACGATAAAATTTGTTTACTGTGAAATATAAACATTGACTTACGATAAAATCTTACCCCCTATATTTTTGATGTTATTAACAATTTTGATATTCTGAGAACGCTAAAACATCAGTCGGTCCATAAAATTTTAATTTCTGCAATAAAACAAAAATTTTAAAAATGTCGCTTACGATAATTTGGCGCTAAGGGCTCGATATGCCTGGGAATGTTTAAGAATTTTATAGTCTCTTTTTATGATGCCAATGTATTTGAATATATCTTATAAAACACAAGTGATGATGTTGAATTGCCAATTTTTATTACATTACAGTGAAAAAAATCCAACCAGTTTTTTTCGTTGGGACCGAAACGAAAAATAAGGATGTATGTTTGTGCAATAATCATATGGAAACTTAAATTTATTCAAATAAACATACATACATATGTGTACTACAGACATACATTATTAAATGAAAGTAAAATTAATGTTTTTTTTCAATTTAACTCAATCAGTTGTAATATGTATAAGAGCTCATGTGTTTATTAGGGTCGCCCTTATTTTGTTGCACTTATTGGATTTTCAATGCTCTCAAGATATATAATTTTTCTCCGCCATCTAAAATCTAGTTTTTGTATTACATTTTTCCAAAGATGCAAAAATTATATAGATGTGAATCAGCTGGTTTCACTAATATGGCAATAGGAAACAAATAAACGAAAATGTCGAAAAGGTCAAGGTTTGTAAAGGGAAATTGAAAATGTTTTGTATCGCTCTCCAAACCACAACCATTGAAAAAAATTGTAGAACGGTTCGATATTACAAGCGAGTTGGTTTACATGGTAGTTCACTATGCGCGAACACACAGTGGTTTAGAAACTTTTTTTTTGGAAATATTTCGGTATCTTGGGAACTATTGGAGATATTACGAAATTTCTCATGGTTTTAGCTGAGGTATTTTCGAAATTTATTTTTAAAATATCAGCTATATTGGTGATACAATTCTAAATAAAATAAAAAAACTTGCTAATAGTTATCTCTTCCCTATAAAAAGTTATACGCATCCAAAGTTGGAACTTGTAAAAAGGGCAGCATTTTTAACGTTTTTTCCCAAAAAAACCCATATGTTTTTTCTTTTGTAGAAAAAAAATTTCTTCGGGACTATATAGAATTTTTATATGATCCGGAAAGATAACATAATGCAAAAGCGTATAAAGAAAAATGGCTCACTTAAGCAGGCACAATTCCCCCCAGATTTAACCAAACTTGGCCATTTTAAAAAAAAAAATTTAGATTTGAGTAAAAAATTCTAAAAAGGCAAAGCACCGATTTACGAAAAAAGCTCCATACTTGTATAACCCCATATGTTTCTTAAATACCTACTAAGTAGTTTTACTAGCACAAGATAAATAACGTCACAGTAGGCACTTTTCTAAAAAAACTCAGTTTTTGGAACACATTTTCCCCGTTTTAGGAATTTCGGTATTTGAAAATAAAAAATTTCAAAAATTCTAATGCCATTGATTTAAGGTCATTTGAGTCTATATTGATTCCAAATTTGTTTATGATATTGTTACGAAATTGTACTTGAATTCAAATATAACGATTTTAAGGGCTGATTTAAAAGTAGCATAATGCTTTCAAATAACAGTGCTGTAATAGCAAACTGTGACATATCTGTGGGCATTATTAAATAAAAGCTTTCAGTTGATTTGATCGTAAGTTGGCAACGCTGTATTCGAATTCGAATATTCAGTTAAAGAACATTGTAGAAAGTACACCACAGATGGCGTATGTATTAGTAAGATCTAGAATATTCGAATTTTGACGGTTAAAGAACAATCTGGAGTGCAGATGGCAGTGTTATAAATAGTGGCAGAGGTTGCAGTCGTGAGTGAGTTTATCAGAGACGCTTTTCGAATAAACATCAACTGAGTGCCTTAAAGTGTGTTGCGTTTTTCAAGTAAATTCGTGTACATTATAAATTGTGTCTGTAATTCTGAGAATTTATAAACGTGTATAAAAAACATTGAGTGGCTATTTAATTCTGTTATTGTTGTACATTTTAAATGAATAAAGAGTTGTTACAATTTTTAAACTACTAAACGCCTTTTATTTGCAATCAAAAGTATCCGGTTTATTTAAAGGAAATAAACAAAACGTTTTGAAAAGGTTAAAACGTAACAATATCTTTAATTGTTAAAATTTTACATTAATTCAAATTTTATACGGGCTACGTAAATCAACTCGAAAGCACCTCAGCTCAAACCATGTTGAATTTCGTAACAATATCTCCAATAGTTCCCAAGATACCGAATTATTTCCAAAAAAAAAAGTTTCTAAACCACTGTGGAACAGTTAAGTAGAGTCGAAAAGACCACACCACTCATCATATGTAATGCCATTAACATCGTAAGATATGCTATAATATCAAAGATTGTTAGAGCAAACCTGTAGCCGTGAGATATTTTAGTAGGTCATTAAGTTTGGACCCAGCTACATCACCAAGGATGATCAGTATGTAGTTGCCCAAGAATTTTTGTCTTTTGACACTCAGGGCTGGGCTTCCCTATCCTTACATCTGCGCTTTGTAGCATCTTTGGCAAAATACCATTAGACCCAGGTGACTTAACTGGGGAGAAACCATCAATTACCTATGATATCCTATCATAGGAGATAATGTTACTGTCGATATTGGAGAGAGTGCCACTTTCAATCACAATATCTATAGCAACATTTGCAGCCTGGGAACAGAGTCAAGTGACTCTGCTCAGCAGTCATCCTTACTTTTAATATAGTCATCCTATCCTTTAAATGGATTGCCCATTGGCTAGAATTCTGCTAAGTCTTGCAGAGTCCTTTGTGTTGTCGATAGATTCACAGACGATTCTCTATGAGCGACTTCTATAGCTTTCTTGTAAGCTTTTAAACTATCGCGGTGTGTTTGCCACGATTTACTATTATAACTAATGTTAAAGGCCCTACGTGGCTTAGATAGCTCCGAATTCTACCATGGAGGGAAGCTTTACTTAGCCTTAGTGACTGGACAGGAAATTTCGAAAGCTTTGACAACAGTTTTACTAAAGTTTTCCTCTATATTCACAAGACCAGTGATCGAGTATTCAACAACTGGCATATTTATGTCTATGGATCCCATTAAATTTGAACCAATCGGTCCTTCTTGGTCTCCTAAATTGTATTTTCTCAGTCTGAAGTTCTGAAGTTCTTGGTCAGAGAACGACCTTTTATTAGACACCCTCCACCTATCTTTTAGTCCTATTCGAAATATTTGAATTTACAAGTAGATTATTTTACGTATTAGCTCGCACAATCAATATGTTTCCATTTTTATAAGACCACAATGAGATTGCTGGAAACTAGATCTAGTGAAAATGCAGACTTGCATGCTTCTGCATGTTTGCCTTCTAAAGATTTAAATTTTATTATTCCTATGAAAACTCGTAACTCAAGATTTTGGTGGTGTTTGGCAAATTTCAGTGTAATTTTTCGTCCATATTTAGTTTTTAGACTGCTTTTGTTTGATGTACATTTTGAGATCAAATATCTTGTTGTTTATGCTTTGAAATGTTGAAATTCTTTTCAAAGGACATCTAACCCGATCAAGACAAACTGAGTACGCAGTGTTTCTATTTATAGTCTCTTCTTTCATGTATAGTTCGATTTTTCAATGGTTTTGGACAAAATGTTCAAATTTTTACTAAGTGTTTTAATAAAAAGAATAAAATAATATATATCTCATAATTTAACAAAAAATGCTAAAACCCGGTTATTCGAATCGGTTTTTGATAGAAAAAAAAAACGAAAACCGGTACTTATATCGAATATTTGATAACTCTACTGTTAATTTATAAAATAATCAAATCTGTGTAATACAGATCGGAAAAATCTCAGCCACTTCCGTAATTGTAATTGAATGATTATGACAACCAGTTCTGTTTGCCATCACTGGTGAAAATTTCCAGAATTTGTCATTTTAAAAAGTCCCGAATCCTAGAATAGTAAAACCACTGCCGTTTGGCATCCTTATTGCAAATACACATAAATAATATTTGAAATATAACTATATTTACTTTTTGTATGAATTTTCATTGATTTCCTTTTTTCAAATATGTATACGAAATCATTTTAGAAATTATTTTTTACGACAATCTTTTTGTTTGTTATATATTTTTTAATGTTCTCCGTTGATTTTTATTTTCTATGGCTTTTTCATTTTTAATTTCATCCTTTGAGGCGTTATATTTAATAGTATTTTCGTTATATATTTTTTTTTATTTCTTCCAATATTTAATGGTAGTTCCACATTATACTATATTGTAGCATGTTTCGTCATTAAATTGTGATTTATAACAAAATTTTTATTGAAATCCAAATTTTATAATTGTTAAAATAATAAAAAGTAACTACATACATATACAAATAACATTAAATAATATGTAATCTTAATTTATTTTATTTCAGCAAAGAAAATGTATAGAAATTGTTGTCTGACGGAATATACATATTTCTGATCTCATGCATTTATAGATTTTGTTTATGTGGTTAATTCTCATACATATAAAGTAATAATAATTTTTATTGTGTTTTTTTATGGGATGAAATTTATTCAATCTGTTAAATATTAAGTTACAAAAGAACAATTTTATTTAGTTTTATGATATTAAGAAATGAACCAAATCTTTTTAATAACTTGTATATCTATCCTGTTTATGAATGTTTAAGAATCAAGCAATCCAGCAATAATGTTTCATATCTTACCTTTATTCGTGTAGCTTAACTTTAACAATAGATTTCTCTAAACTTGGGACTGTTGAGGAAAATTGTAGAGCTCCAGATCCAGGTAATAATAATGTAATAGATATTTTACTTGCATTCTTGTTTCTTTATTCACCTGTAAGAATAACATGAGAACTTCAAAACTTATAAATTATATGAATATAATTATTCTTCAACCATTGGCCCTTAGATCCGTTAAACAATTCAAATCTCTTGTAAATTCTTCAGTATTTTCCAGTACCCCAAACACCAATACAAGTTCGTACATGATGATGTAGACCAATATCATTACCCCGTGGCGGAAAATAGTAGAAAAAAAGGATTGTTGAAATTCAACTTTAGGCGATTTTTAATTTAACGTCTAGACTGTGATAAAAACAATGTGAAAAATGAAAAAGAAGTACAAGCAAACAGACAAACAAATAGTTATAAATTGAAACAGCAGATACTTTTAATTTTCGAGTGGACAACAAAATAATCGATTTTCAAGTTTTGTTTTATTTCGGCACTCGACTCTTTAAAAAACGCAAAAAAAAGGTGAAGACAAAATGATGAAAATAAAAGCAAAATATATACAGCACATGTTAAAAAAAACATTGTTCAAATACTCGTACTCATATCACTTCCATTTAAGTAGACAAATACACAAGTGGCATGTGTTTGGGAGTGTTGTGTATCTGTGTGCATTGAATTATTCAAGTGTTAAACAAATAAATGATAAACAACGATGATGATGATGGCGATGATGCTCTGAAGCAAATAATTGAAACGTTTTCATCAGAAATTTTACCTCATTTTAGTAAATTTGACAGTTTTTTTTTGTTTCTTCTTTTACTTTTATTTTAGTAATTAAGGATGTAATAAAACCAAAAAGAGAAGAAAATAAAAGAAAATTACAAACAAGAAGGGATGTGGAAAAAATAGTTTGGAATGAGTTGTCTGCATGTAGCCTAGGCTGCCTCTAAATTTTATAGATAAAAACGTTCTGCAATTGAAGCATGGACGGGTACAAATCGGTACATTCGTGACAGTATCGACAATTTATAGTAACACTGCGTACTTAGATCGGTTTTTTGCTTCGAAAGTGTGCAAACAAAACTTCATATGCGGGAAGTTTTGCTTTAATAATTTAATTTGAAAATAATTCGCCGCTGAAGCACATTGATTTCTCAACAAAGCTTATGGTCAATGTGTTCCATTGGTTTCAACGTGCGAGAGATGATTTGTACGGTTCAGACACGGTGATTTGTCACGGAAGACAAAGATCGCTCAGGCCAGCCAAAAATTTTGAAGACCAAGATTTGGAGAAATTACTCCATGAAGAGCTTGCAAAATCATTGGGAACTACTCAAGCTGCATTTTCAAAACATTTGCGAGCAGCAGGATTCAACCAAAAACAACGATATTGTGTACCATACACTAAGGGAAAAACGACGTTTCAAAATCGACAACGGTTGGTGTCATTTTGACACCATACGGTGTCACTTTTTTTCGACACCGTACGTTTACAATTTGTAAACAAACGGGTACGAATTGACAACACAATGTTGTTAAATTGTTGCTTTTTATAAGTGTGTTTTAATTTTATTTACATTAAAAAATTTAAAATATTTTAATAAATAACAAATAGTGAATGGTAATAGTGATGCAAATAAATAGTTTAAAAACCAAAATATAAAAGAAAGTGTAATTGTGTTTGATTGCGAATTTGTGTTGATGCAGATGAAGATTCAGTCAGTGAAGATCCAGGCAGAGAAGACCACAGAATCCAGTGACGACATACAACTCCAAATGGAAACTTATAGTTTTTATATTTATTTTATATTTAAGTATTTATGTATACATAAATAAGTATTGTATAAAAAAATGTAATAAATAAAGAAATTGTTATTTATATTAATTACCAAAAAAATAAAAAGGAAAAATTGTCAGGTGTCAAATCGTACACGAACTGTATCAAGTCGACAACTTATGGTGTCAAATAGACAACGGTTTGGTGTCAAATCGTACACAAACGGTGACAAATTGTCAACGGTCTGTTATAAAATCGTACACGAACGATGTCAAATCGACAACGGATGGTGTCAATTCGGCAACGGAATGGTGTCATTTTTTCGTTGTCAAATTGACACCGTTCGTGTACTATTTGTACACATACGGGGTTGATACACTATTGACACCGAATGGTGTCAAATTGTACACGCATGTGTTAATTTTTTTTCTGGGTGTATGGATTGAAGCCGAGAGACATTGAAAGACGATTTTGCATGTGCATAATGATGTTTGAAAGCTATAAAAGAAAATATTCATAACACGAAGCGTGAGAGATCGTACGTGAAGCCCGGCTAACCAGCCGAATCGACTTCAAAGCCAAATATCCATGGCGCTAAGGTAATGCTCTGTATTTGGTGGGACCAAAAGATTTGACAACTGATTTGTTTGAAGCGAGCATTGGCAGAAAATTTTAAAAATCAAATGAAGCAGTTTTGTAGAGAAATGTTTAAAGATGAAATGTACACTTATAGTTTTAAGAAATATTTTATTTTTAAAAAATTGAAGTAAAGTCCATGCAAGGGTGTTAAGCAAAAATTTACTTATATTTTTACGCAATTCAGTGGTTTATATATGTATAATTTTATTAATGATACCATTTACCTTTAACCTTCGCTTTACCAATACCCACCCGGGTGACCACTCGGTTTTTGTTAGCTTAATAATTTTTTTAATTTTGTTTCGATTTAAATAAAATTTAGACTCAATGAACAAATTTTAGAGTTCTATATTATTTAATAAAAACATTTTAAAC
Organism: Calliphora vicina; assembly: GCF_958450345.1. Lineage (NCBI taxonomy): Eukaryota > Metazoa > Arthropoda > Insecta > Diptera > Calliphoridae > Calliphora > Calliphora vicina. The sequence goes on from NC_088782.1 coordinate 95,147,796, forward strand.
TGTTTATAAGATTTTTCGATTTTTTAAAATTTTGTTCGTCGGATATATGTATAGAAGTGCAGTATCACCCGGGTGGGTATTGGTAAACCTCGTACATAAAAAACCTTTGGTAAAGCGAAGGTTAACGTATTTGAAAAATATAACATTTCTCCATAAATAAAAAAAAAAAATTATGTTGTTATCATAAACCGTTAAGAAGATATGCCCAAATCTATAAGTCTCTAAAAATTGTTTTATTTTTGATTTTCCATGGAGAAAAAAAATGTAGCCCCACTTTCCCCCAAGCTGTTTCTTTAATAAAATGAAAGTTGGGAGTGTCTTGTTTCGATTAAAAGAAAAAATAGTTTTTGGAACAGGATGAAAACTTAAAATTGTTTGTCTAATAATAAACGAAACATCAAAAAAATTCTTATCTATGTATGGGTTTCGTGGGCGGTGGGCATGGGCGTTTTTATTGAAACTCGGCATGCGATCTTCTTTTGATTCAAAAAATATATTTACCAAATTTCTAGACTTTTACTTGGATAGGAAAAATTTTAGCGAACAAATCTATTTGGATTGTATGGGCAGTGGGCGTTGGTCGTGGTCGATTTTGATAAAATTTTATTTTTTTCTTAACATAGTCCATATAATTCTCGGTGCCAAATTTCAGCGCTCTACGACCACTCCATATAATTTTTGCCAAAAAATGTATGAAGCCATCCCTCTGTGCGTCTGACTAAGCAAAATACTCTTTCTGTGATACACTTCACTTTGGAGTTAAATACCCGATATTGGCTTGATTCGTTCTTGGCCTCAAAATATGAGCAGTTCTTTGGTTCTTTTGACTCGGAATTCATATGCTGACAGAAAGAGCGTAAAAGGTCATTGCTAACAATGGCCAATACTTTAAAAAGTTTAAATTAATTGATTTTAAAAATTTTATGAATGAAAAATGTTTGCTAAAATTATGGAAAATTATAAATACATATGTATATTGAAATTTTAAATTTTAATTCAAAAAAATATTTAGTTCTGCCACATTCGTCCGCCAATGAGTAACGAATTTTTGGCCGATTTTCCTGATTTTCAATTCAAACCGAACCAGAAACATATCTGATATATAGTTATGCCAATCATATTTATTTAAGTTATTTACGGTCTTTGGAATGTTTATTTCAATATACAGACGGTCAACGCTACATCTACTCCGATATCTATGATCATTAGAGTGCTCCAAGATTGTATGGACGAAAAAAACTTTCTAGGTACAGGCCGTCCCCCCCTCTAGAATTGTTCTATGTATTGTAGAAACACGTTGTGTAAAATATTAGGATGATAGTTTTGAGGTGCATTTACAAGGGGAAAATATGCAATTTTTTCAGTTTTTGTAAAAATTTTGCCATTAAATAATGACTTTTACAATTTAATTTAAAAGAATCGAAATGTGTACGTAATTGTCGTTATAATAAGATATAAAAGACAAAAATTGGTGAAAAAATGTTAAAGTTATTAAAAAATCGCCAGGCCATTAACGTGTCTCAGGCCACTAGAACAAGAAATTTATGAACAAAATTAACATATTTTGAGAAATATTAAAATAAAAGCTTATTTTTACTTAAAATATATCCACATTTACTTGTATATGAGTTTTTGCCCTCGTAGGATACCGTTAACCTATTCGCAGGTATGACCAAAAAAATTAAATTTTTTTAACGGCAATTTCAAAACTCCAATTTCAAATTTTTAAAAATTTTGTTAAACAAATTTCAGAATTTTTTGATCATCACATGGGGATTTATTGACAACATAATAGGGAATAAAAATGTGAAAAAAGTATGTCAATACCTCCAATAGTTTTTCCGTACCTGCGATATAAATTTTGCGATTTTCGAGAAAAATTAATTTTTTGGCCATATTTTGGGGAATGACCAGAATTTCCTTACTGTAATTATTTTTAAGTAAAATCTATTCAGAATAATATAGTCCAGGTAATTTTAAATATAGTCTGAAAGTTTTACTAAAATCGGAAAACTTTAACCCTTAAATCGTGAAGGTCAAAGGTCAATTTTTTCAATATTTGGAATATCTCATGGAAAGATAGCGAAATATTATATATTTTTGTGCCGATTTTGATGAAACTTAAGAAAAATATAAAATGAAGTCTGGTATTCACAATAACAGTACAAAAATGGAAATTAACCCTTAATAAATTTCTTGTTCTAGTGGCCTGAGACACGTTAATGGCCTGGCGATTTTTTAATAACTTTAACATTTTTTCACCAATTTTTGTCTTTTATATCTTATTATAACGACAATTACGTACACATTTCGATTCTTTTAAATTAAATTGTAAAAGTCATTATTTAATGGCAAAATTTTTACAAAAACTGAAAAAATTGCATATTTTCCCCTTGTAAATGCACCTCAAAACTTCAGCGTCGTTGCGCCACCAGTTAACGTTATCCTATCATCCTAATATTTTACACAATGTGTTTCTACAATACATAGAACAATTCTAGAGGGGGGGACGGTCAAAATTCACAATTTTATTTTTTTGGAGCACTCTAATGATCATACAGAATATATGAGTAGTTTCATAACAAAACGCAATAATTTAACTTTTCATGTTTTTAGTTTTATTGTCTGAATCCAATTCTGCACATTAAAATCTATGTAATCATTATTTTATGGGGTCGCAAATGAAAAATGTGGAAATATGTAAATTACAAACTGAATGAAAAATTTATACATATAACATTTTTGTATAAAAATATTAAATAATTAATTTCGATTTTTACCTAGACTTTATTTTAGTTTTCGCAAAACATATATCGTAATCATTGTCAAAATTTTTTTTAAAAAACATTATTTTATATCTAATAAACTCCTAACTAAGACGTAGACACAATTTTTCCAAAATCTCAATCCGATTAGACGTGAAAAATAATATAATTTAAAACGAATATGGAAAATGCACACATACATTTGACAGAAAATAAGTTTCTTTAAATTTTTCTCAAAGATTTGGAAACAATTTTAATACATATTGATATGAACTACTTAAGGCATGGACGAAAATAATGATTTAAAAAAATTTGATGTTAATCATTAAATAAAAAATTTATCGTTTTTCGAGACATTAGTTTCTACGTCATAGAAAGTTCTACATATAAATTTCAATAACAGATTTTTTCTCTAAATTGTTAAACCAAGTCATACAATTTTCACGAATTCCAAATAATTGTAAAAAAGCTTTTAATTTGAAAATTACCATTTTCGAATAACGAATAATTCGAACAATTTTATGTAGAAAATATATTTAAATTTATTAAATTGCTTACAATTTTTCATAATTCCAAATTTAAATAAGTAATAATGACTTACAAAACATGTATTGTTTCTGAAATTTCGATCACTATAGTGGTCCGATAGCTCCTTTTATAAATATGGAGCATTTCATGAAATCGATGTATTCCGAACGGGATGAAATTTGCAACAAGGTTAGTTCTATTAGATAGTAACTCAGACCCAATTTTTCAATAAGATCGGTCGAGAACTCTCTGAGAGAGGGTAAAAATTTGACATTTTGGACAAGAAGGGTTTTTTTCTTATCCATGTAACTTATTACCTATTGTTCTTAGCTAAATGTGTCTCAAATAGTTTAGATAGCTCTTTCTTCAATATTTCGAAAAAAAAATATTAAAAAAAAAAATAAAAAAAATGTTGATATTTTTATTCCGAATTCAAAAACTTTTTTGACTTTTTTTTTCAAAATGGGCCCTTTTTTATTTTTTTTCTTAAAATAAAGCTTAGATATTTTCCTTGAAGACCTATTTGGTCGCTTAGTGGGATGCGATTGGGATATCTATCAAAATAAATATTTTTTTCGAAAAATTGAAGAAAGAGCTATCTAAACTATTTTGGACACATTTAGCTAAGAACAATAGGTAATAAGTTACATGGATAAGAAAAAAACCCTTCTTGGCCAAAATGTCAAATTTTGACCCCCTCTAAATATTACTGCAAGAAGTTACAATTCTAAAAACAAGTCTTACAAAATGTTTAATTTAGGACTTGAACCAATGAAAATAAAGGTACGAAAATAAAGATAAAAAAATGCTGAATGATTTTAGAATTGATTTCGAAACAGACATTTTAGGGTCTAATTATGAAGGGGCGGCCGTGGTGTGTACATATGCTGGCGAAATATTAGCAGAATAGCATTTAATAACACTGTGCACGAAATTAACACTTTTTCTGTCAAGAAGGGCACCTAGTGGCTTTAACTAATTCGTGTACGCTGAATTCAGTGATGCTTACCGTTTTTTAGGTCAGCTCGTATTTTCGATATATACCGTTATTTCCAAAATGGAGGAGGTTGCACAACATATATTTGCGAAACTCAAAAACGTTTTATTTTCTTAATTAAACTGAAAACACCGAAATTCCGCACTAAAATTACCTTTAAGTAAGGCTTAACACGTTTTTAATCTTCGAAGTCGTTTTAGAAATATAATTTTTTTTAGCCCCGCTTGACAGTTCTTTCAAGTAGCACAGTGTAATCAAAATATTAACTTAGATTAAAGTGATATTGAAAGTGATGGCGAATGTGATTTTGAAACGGTCGTCGAAAGTGATATTGAGGATGACATTTATAATGATTACGTTGAAATAGACAAAGGCCATGATCTTAAAATATATATATGTAAGTGATGTTATTATCTAATGATAAACACAAAATATGGCAAACTTACGTTTTGCTGCATGAAAAACATGGAGTTCGCCTTATAAATGATGTTAAACATCGTTGGACATCTTTGTCTAACATGGTAATAAACTTTTTGCATATTTTTAAACTGTCTGACTTCATATTTGCTACTTTCACTGATAATGATGTCAAACTTTAGACAGATTTTTTTTTGCAATTCCCTAAGACCATTTGATTAAGCAAAGATTTGGCAACGCACAGTGGTATGAAAAAAAAGAGGGAAATTAATATGTAACTTCTAAACCTTTAGTCCGATTTCAATGAACTTTCACATACGCAAAGGGGAAATGTGGTCGAGTTTAAGTTTTGAATATGGATCTCATCAATCCACCAGGAGTTGGGCCAGAGGTCCCCAAAGTAGGACAACTCGGGTATGTTCAATTTTAAAAATGATCACATTTCTTCGTCTGTGTTCCGATTTTAAAAAAATTACACATATAAAATCTCCTCGTCGAGCACTACGTCGTAGCTATCAATTATATCTTATAGATAGGAGATATTCGCATTTGAAAATTAAATTTTCAACATTTTTACCCACCCTACTCCAGTTTTTTGATGACCGCGGTTCCAAATATTTCCCGAAGTTCTCCATTTTTCTTTTATAAGATTAACAACAGATCTATATATCAAATAAAGAATGAATGGTTTAAAAATCATGACTAAGTCCATGCATTTGAATTTAAAAAAATTAAAAAAGGCGATTTTTCGCTATTTTTTGAGAAAAAAGTACTTTTGTTTTTTTATGTTATCTAAAAATTTTCTAAAAGGATGTACAGTGACGGACAATACAATAGACTCACTACATATGAATTCGATAAAAGCGGTAAAACTACAAAATTTGATTTCAAAATTTAAAAATAAATAGAAAACAAGTAATAGTGCTATATTCGGCTGTGCCGAATCTTAAATACCCTTCACCAAATTATACTTCAAAATTTTAAATATTTTTAGGTAAACAAAATTTAATTTTTTTTACAGTTGTTTTTTGAATTTTTTGGAAAAAAAAATTTTTTTTTGTTTGTTATTTAAATTTTTTTTTTTAAATTTAAATTTTTTTTTTTTAAATTTAAAAAATTTTTTTTTTTTAAATTTTAAAATTTTTTTTTTTAAATTTTAAAAAATTTTTTTTTTTATTTTTTAATTTTTTTTTTTTAAAAAAAAAAATCTGGTTCAAAATTTTTTCCCGATTTTGACCCATTGTAGGTCCAACTTTCTATGGTCTTATATACGTCGTTGCAAATGTCTTTGAAATATCTATCATTAGATATCCATATTGTCTATATTAATGTCTTAGTAATCCAGATATAGGTAAAAAAATAGGTCAAAAATCGAGGTTGTCTTGGTTTTTTCCTCATATCTCAGCCATTTGTGGACCGATTTTGCTGATTTTAAATAGCAAAATTCTCGAAAGCATGTCTGACAGAATTATTGAAGATTTGGATCCCGAAGATATCTGGGGTCTTCAGAAAACTGATTTCAACAGACAGACAGACAGACAGACGGACAGACAGACAGACAGACAGACAGACGGACATGGCTTAATCGACTACGCTATCTATAAGGATCCAGAATATATATACTTTATAGGGTCGGAAATGAAAAATGTAGAAATTACAAACGGAATGACAAACTTATATATACCCTTCTCACGAAGGTGAAGGGTATAAAAATAAAATAAAAAAATAACACATTCTTACATATGTTAAAAACGATGTCAAATCTAAAAGACTAAATAAAATATGCGACATTCAAATAGAATCAATCAGTCTTAAAATGATTAAAAATAAAAAATCATCATAAGAATTCGTTGTTTTCTTAATATTTTGTTGCATATCAATTATTTCTAATAACAGCATCAAATCTTTTGGGGATTGAATTTAACAAACTTTCGCATGTAGATCAGGAAATTGCATACCATATTTCCTGAATTTTCTGCCAAAGTTCTTCTTTGTTTTTAAATTTTTCAGGTCCGAGTTTGCCTTTTACTATTTTCCATAGGATTTAAGTCTGGTTATTGAGACGGCCATTCCATAACATGAATTTTGTTATATAAAAACCATTTTTTGGCAAGACCTGATGTGTGCTTTGGGTCATTATCTTGCTGGAAGAGCCATTTTAAGGGCATATTCCATTCTGCATGTGGCTTTATAACATTCTCCAAAATATTTCCATACAAGTGCTTATCCATATTTTCTTTAATCCAATAAATTGGACCAACGCAATACCAAGAAAAGCATCCCCATATAATAATATTTCCCCATCCATGTTTAAACGTTTTTGGTTTTTGTAATTTTTTGGACGTCTAACCCATGTCTTATCATCACTACCAATTAAATTAATGGTCGTTTCGTCCGTCCACAACACATTATGCCACTTTTTTATATTTTCTGGCTCCCATCAATCCTTATGCTCCTGGTTTTAAATGAAATATTGGTAGTGATTCTATTGTAATGTCCGTCTTTACATCAAATATTTTAAATGAAAAAAAAGTTATAATTTTTGATACCGAGGGGACCAGGTCCATTCAAAAAACGCCTATTTTTTCTGTTAAATTCAATTTTCGGGCAAAAATTCTCAAATGCATAGTCGATATCAAAATATAGTAACCCATTTTAGATGGCCCAATATGTTCTTAATTACTTTGTAAAGGGTTCCGATAACCAAGCCCCTGGTATGGATATTATAGCCAAAAAACGAAAAAATCACATTTTTGGAATTTTTCAATACTTTTTTGGGAATTGCGGGATTCCTGATTACAAATTTCAAAAGTTGTTTTTATTTTTCCATTTTCAATAAAAAAATCTATATAAGTGTAAAATTAAAAAGTATTCATAAATAAAAATGTTATTTCAATTTGAAAAATTTGTATCTATGCAAGAACTCAATAAAAAGCAAGAAATATAATACCCTACACCAAGTAAATGAGCAAAAATATTTGTCTTTTAAAATTTCAATAATTTATATTCGTGAGTGATTTTCGGAAGTGGGCCTTATATGGGAGCTATTACCAATTATGAACTGATCACCATGAAATTAGGTCGTGTGATTTATATCTATATGAAAGTTATTTATGGTGAATTTTTAGGAGATTTATACGCATTAAAGTGATTTTTGGAAGCGGGTCTATATGGGAGCTATGACTAATTATGGACCGATCGTAACAAAATTTGGGGATATGAATTTCGTATATATAAGATTTATTTGGAGCAAAATTTGTGGAAATACATTTATAACTTAAACATTTATGACCGATAAAGTCCAGTTTCGGGAGGACATTTGTATGGGGGTAGTTATATGTAAGAAATTTTATCGAAATATCTTGAAAATTGCGACCTGTACTTTGCGCACAAGTTTTACATGGACAGCCAGCCAGACGGACGGACATCGTTTAATCGACTCAGAAAGTGATTCTAAGTCGATCGGTAACTCCCCACTATCATGGTGTAGGGTATAAAAACCTACATCAAAACTTCATTCTTTAGTTTTTTGAAAAAAATTATATTATTCGAATAATTCGATTACTTTTAAATGAATAATTGAATTTTTCGAACAAATTAAAATCTCTTATTTGAATTATTCGTTTTATTCGAACAAGAGAAAAATAGAATAATTTAAATATTTATAAGCCACTGTACAGTGGGAGAGTTACTCTTGATATATAAAAATTTGTTTCTCCATAGAATTTTGGAGTAGTCTAATGTACTCATACAAATATCAGTATCTATATTAGTTTTTGTTATTTGTCTATATAATGGATGTTAAAGTATGTCCATAATATGTTTTAATTAATTTTTTCCAATTTTTGTTTTGCCCTTTTATAGACTTTAATGTTGCTTTTTGGAAATTGTTTTTTTTTTCTGTATGAAACATAATTAAGAATTTCTTTGTCTCCAACACAATTTACTTCGTATTTATTGGTTCAGTTTGAACCTTTCCCAATATTCCTAAATTTAAATCCATCATTATTCGTTGTATTTAGTTGTTACAAATCTACGGCCATTAATTGCAATAATAAAAAGCGGAAAAGGTTTCAGACGAATATCTGAACAATATATGGTGATACAACATTCTGATTTGTTTGTTCAATCTTTCTCTAATATCGTAAAATCATAGTTTTTTTTAGAAGAAATATTCAAGAAGAGCTTTATATGGTATAAGTTCATTTGAGAAATGGATAAAGATGACTTATAATTAGGTTTATAACTTTTTCAAGCTTTTTGCTTGGAAAGTAGGTTTTTGCATAATAAAATAAATTTTTGGCCGAACCGTGCATAAATTTCATTTTCAAAATTAGTTTTTTTTGGTCAGCTCCTATTTTTAAAATATCGCGGTTTTATTTTTTTAATTATAACTACGGGCATTAGCGTTAGGCAAACCTAAATTTAAATTTTTTAGTGGCTTCTACACCACATCGAAACTTGTTCAGGAATCCCGGCCGTCTCGGAATGAGATGGCCAGACAAACATTTTATTTAAATAAATATTTATTTTTACACTAAACACTTAAAATATTTAGAAGTATCAAATAAGTCGAGGAAGTACTACAGTACTTTTGAATATGAAACAGTATTTCAATATAATACTTACTTGCTTCTAACAAGTATTTAATTATCAACATTGTCGTAGCTTTAGTTCTAGTTCCCATTTATTAAAAAAAATTATTTGTATATCAACCACTAAAAAATTGATGAGTATATTAGGTTTGTCATTGCATTTGTAAGACAATGAAATATCGGTCGCAAACCAAGGAAACCATATATTTTTTGAATCCTTCGAAGACTAAGATTGAGCCATATGTCTGCTGCCTGTTGATACCACCATAGGGATGACATAAAGATATGAAATTTTGCACAAATAGTCTCTGATGATTAGAAATTTTTGGTTTTTAAAAATGGAAAAAATCGATTTCCACAAAAAAAAACAATATGTCGATCTGAACAGGCATTCAACGCGAAATAAAAAAAAACATTATTATTTAAATAAACACCGATGAGACACGTTTCGTTCTGAGTAGATTATATTACAAGACGATACAAGTTCTCAAACTGATTATAAATGCTGTATTTTATATTGTTTCTAAGGTGAAATTAGATAAAGAAACACATCACTTTACTGCAATCGATTGAAATTACTGCCAGTTAGGGCTGCCAACTAAATGTGATAAAAAATCGTCATAATTTCCTATAACTATAATTTAAAAATTGTTACATACCGAACTAATGGTCGTAAAACCAAATACTATATATTACGGTATTAAAATTATTCGATTTTTCCCTTGTTCGAATGAAACGAATAAGAGATTTCAACTTGTTCGAATAATTCGATTAATTTTAAATGTGTTGATTTAATTTTTTTTTAAAAAAAGTAAAGTTAACAATTCAAGTATTGATAATGTTAAAATATATTCGAAAACAAGGCCATCATTAAATTTGTATCAGAAATATTCTGATGAGATTCCCTGCAGAACAATCTATAAAACAATTGACTAGCAAACTCTTTAGTTTCCTTGTAAACATTTTGAAATGGTTATGAGAAATATGTACAACTATATTTTTTCTCTGGGTACAGTATTAGATGATTTTAATTGAGGTTTGTAAGATAAATAACGAAAAAAATTATGAAAAACTAATTTTCAACGGTTATGTTGTAGCCGGCGATGAGCTTAACAACTTTACTAAACATAACTTTGCGATATTCGGACATGACCCAGCGAAACGCTGGATGGAATGAACCCCCGCCGATCACTGACCCCTACCATTTGTCGCATAGTGTAATTGATCCTTATGAAATTCTAAGTCGATTGAGCCATGTCCGTCTGTCTGTCCGTATGCCTGTGTAAAACACACTCACGTAATAAACTTTAAAAAATTTTAGTATTGTGCTAAGCAGTTTGGTATTGAAAATCAGTAAAATCGGTACAGTATGGTCGAAGTTATTAATCAAAATGCATATATTTTTCGTTATTTGTGTAAATATATTGCAGATAATATAATACAATTTTACACTCGTTATTTGTATGATAAAAAAACTAACTCTGTTGAAAATTTAAAGAATCGGTCCATGATTTCTCCTAGCCCCCATAAAAATAGTTTGTATGCAGTATCCATACAGTGGAGTGGCCCATTTTTAACCGTACATGCATAAATATCGCTATTGAGTTCAAATTTCAAACAAATAATTCCTATGTATACAAAAGTCACGGCGCCGAATTCTATGAAGATCGGTACATATTTGTTTATAGCTCTCGTATAAGGACCACTTCCGAAAAACACATTAACCAACAGAAATATCTAAAAAATATCCATATCAAACCAAAATTTTACACAGTTAATTATATTATATATATAAAACTTATACTACAGGATTTTGTGAATATCGATCCATATTTGACCATAGCTCCCATGTAAGGTCCACTTCCGAAAATCAGTTAAGTACTCGTAAATCTCTTATAAATATCTTTATAATTCATAATAGTCATATACATAGAATAACTGTACCGAATTTTATGAAGATTGGCCTATAATTGGTCATTGTCTTACTACTGTATTTTGTGAATATCGGTCCATATTTGACCATAGCTCCCATATAAGGACCACTCCCGAAAATCACTAAAATCCTCATAAATTTCATACAAATTTATCAATTTTAAATTCGAAATAAAAAATTTCAATATCTATGAAAATCGATTTACCATTTTCGACTTCCGGAAAACATATTAACATACACAAATATCCAAAAAAATGTTGTACTGAACCAAAATTGTACATCGAAAATTTTGCGATTTTTAACTTTGGCTAAATATATTTCTATACCCTTTTTTATACTCTTTTTCTTCACATGTAAGGATATTGTTGATCCAATCGAGTAATGTTATCCAATTATTAGGTATATAAATTATTAAATGTCATGCGTTATAATAGGAATAAATGACAAACTATGTTGAAAATGGTAACAATCTGTAGTTAAAGTATCTTCTGAGTAAACTAGTCTTTCTAACAATTGTTATATTATTTCGTATACTTATAGTACTTCAATAATATTCTCTTAATCCTCATAATAGGAACGAACTTCTAATAACAAACATTGAATATGGATATTATAGTGTTTATGCCAATGTAACTTCTACAATTCTCCTCATATTTAGGGGAATGGTATTTAAGTTTCGGCACGGCCGAATATAATACTCTTACTTGTTCTACATTAAATTATTCGAATTATTCGTTATTCGAAAATGGTAATTTTTTAAATTGTTAGAATAATTACTCTTAAGAAATTATTCGCTTAATCGTACGATCATTATTCGAATGAATACCCTAATATATGTACATATATGTATACCTGATTAAATTCTAAGACGATTTAGCTATATCCGTCCGAATGTTTATCTGTTGAGGGCATCATAGAACTTATAGGGAAGGAATTAGGGGGATAAAAGTTTGGTATTAAAAATGGTCAAAATCGGTACTGTAGTACAAGAGTAATGAACCAAAATATGATTAGACCTCCAAACCTTGATATTTTTATAAAATGTTTTACTATTTTCTCTAAAAACATTCCATACTATCATGAAATTTCGCACACATTATTCCCATGATAAAAGGACAAGCTCTATCCATACAAAAGTCCATACAAAATTCAGCCAAAAAAATGGGGCAGAATCGAAATTTCTTGGAAATTTCGGAAAAAAAAAAATTTGACTTGCGCGTAGCCAAGGAGTATTCTAGTTTAAGTTATTAAAATGGGCCCTACAAATGCTCCAGGGGCAGCGCTATGTAAAAGTTTTAAACACTTTCCCATCGAATTTCAAAGATTTTTATATTTTTAGAAAGCGCTCGGCTAGGTCTTGAAAAAACATGCTTGCGTGTGCTATTTATCTCTTATAATTTCCATATTATAGGCATTCCTAAATAAAAATTTTAAAATTTTGTCCGCTTTTTTAAAAATATAGGGCGTACTTTTGGACCAATATCAATTATGGATCCAAAAATAAATGATTTTCAATTTAAAAATTCCAGAAATAGTACATTTTTGCGGTTTTTTTATTAAAAAAAACGTTCTTTAAGAATATATACACAGAAAAAATTATATTTCAATTGAAACATTTATCTCATATTGAACTGGTTTCAATCATAGAGAAGCACAGAGCGAAAACTAGAAAAAAAACTCAAACAACAAAATTACTCAAAATATTTACACATACGAGTGTTGGTTTTGTTTTCACATAGTTTTTTCTACTAATACATTCTCACCACATAGGTTTTTGACAACTGAGTTAGGTCTTTGACAGGAGAGTTTCCGCTCTATGTCTATTCTCTATGGTTTCAATTATTTCATAATTAAATCAAGTATTCATTTGCTCAAAAACAAAATTTCTTGATATTTTCTATTGAATTTTGAGTTTTGAATTTGATTATTTTGACAATTGAATTTCAATTTGAAATTCAACCAATAACGAAAATTGTATATTCAGTTGTCAAAATAATCAAATTCAAAACTCAAAATTCAATAGAAAATATCAAGAAATTTTGTTTTTGAGCAAATGAATACTTGATTTAATTATGACTATATAACTATTATATTATAACTATTAAGAAATAGTTTTTTCTGTGTAACGATTTAATGTTTTTGTGTAAGGTATCTATCTTTACGCAGAACGTTTTGGTATAAAAAATATGTTCTATTTTTCTAATATGTCGGCCTTACGCTCTTTGGAAATTTACCAATTTTTTTAAAAAAATTTCAACATTGGGACGCATGTTCTAAAATCCCAAAGCTGGGATCAGTAGTGCGATTCACTAACTTTTAACGAACCGACAATCGTAATGTTTATCGACATAAATAATCGCTTGCAGTAACGATAGTGTGATTCAGTAATTTATTTTTAACGATTGTTTTAGATATGACATCTCTGTCTACAAAATATCAAAATAAGCGAAAAGTAGAAAACCATTATTTGACACAAAATGAAATAATTAACCAGTGGTGTAGTGAGTACAACGTTGACTAGCAATCGGAAGGTTGTTTGTTCGACACTTGGCTGCGACTTACTTTTTTTTATTTATTTTTTTTAGTAAATACATCATTTTATAAATAATTCTACTAACAAAAAAACTTATTTCCGTTCAAAATGTAAAGGATTGCTTTTGGGACATCGCGAACAAAAATAAGTACTTCTTTCAGGTGAATAATTAGTAGTATAATCTTCAAATTCCCCTATTTTTCAGCTTATTTTTTTATATTTTATTGTAAATATTAATAAGTTAAGTAAACAAAATTGTGTTTCCATTATTTTTACGATAGTTCCAGCTACAAAAGATGAAGATGACGAAGAAAAAATTGCAAATACACTTTATCGATTAAATAAACACAACTTAAATTATTGTCGCTAACATAACGAAAAAAACTGCTTTAAGTAACAGCTGACTTCAACCGACAGCGAATGTCGTTAAAAATGTTACTGAATAGCAAATTCGATAAATTTTCGTTATATTTATTTTAACGATACGATTATCGTTATAAAAGTTAGTGAATCGCACTACAGATAACGGAAAGCAGATTTGGAAACATTGATATGTTTCCTATTTATCCATAAAGTATTTTCCTAGCACCGAAGGAAATGTGGACACCATGGGTAAAATTGTAAAAAAATACAATTTTTGGAATTTTCGCTTCAATTTTTAGGAGTTCCGGGATTCTCTTTGAACTTTTGACAAGTTTTTTTTCACTTTGTATTTTAGAATGACAAAGTTTTGTTAATAAATAAAGATTTTATTAGATATTACATATTTCTTGAGTTTCTAATACTAAATTTTGTATCAAAATTTCAATAGGATTGCAAATAAGTACCAATTTGATCCATAATAATTCCGAACTAATTTTTTTTATTTAGATAAATAAATCTTTGTTCTTACAAAACCACTTTCAAGTCAATATCTCAATTAGATTCAAAAATATGCCACTGTTAAAACTCAGTCTTTCCTAATATAAAAATCTTTGAAATCGGATGGGAAACAAAAAATGGCACCTACAATGAGCCCTTGGAACATTTATAGGGCTCATGAACTAGAATAATTCTTGGCTACGCCCACGTCAAATTTTTTTCCGATCGGACCAGCCATATAAAAATGCCAGTTTTATTTCTAAAAAATTTCTATTCTGCACTACTGTTCGTCCGTCATTAACCAAAATTTCTTATAAATAATGATTTCGAAGCAAACTTTTACACATGCAAAAATTATATAGCTGCATTTTGTGATGATCAGTCCATAATTAACCATAACTGCCACATAAGAAAAAATTTCAAAATAAAATGTCCCTTTAATAGCTAACCTATGTAACCATAAAAAGGGTTTGGATCAGAATATACGAAAAACTTTGTTCGGGCCACTTATATATATTTTGATAATAACATTTAAATGCTTGAATCTTACAACAAGAAATTTACTGCTAATATTTTCGAAGAATATTATTTGGGTTGTACCCAGCAAAAACTTTGCTTACCTAGTAAGCCAGCAAGTATAATTGGAGCAAAGCGATAACTACTTATTATTTGACTGAAACACTACTTACCGTTGTTTGAGATTTTTAAAAAATTCAGGGGTCAAGCTTACAAATGTACTTACAATCAGTTGAGAAATAAGTAGTAAATTCACAACAAGAATATGTAGCTAAAAAAAAAACACAAAAAATATTGCCTTGTGTGGGAATCGAACAGTCACATTATTTGCTTGTGTTTGATAGTCAAGCTGCTAACTCACTGCTCCATGTACGAGTTATTTTATTGTAAGTTAACAATAGTTTTAACATCAACATATAAATGAATATGATATGAACAAAAAAATTAATGGCTTTGACAGGTGGCGAACCACTAACCTCCCGTTTTCCAGTCAAACACACTAGATAGCTGTGCTAAATGCAAAAGTTCATTACCAGCCTGCATAAAAATAAGTACTTATTCTAGTAAATAAAATAATGTGCTGGGTAACCACCACTCCTTACAAAAGAATGCATGAAATAACTAGTGGTCATTACAAAAATTCACAAAATTTTTCCTGGGTAGGTATTAATTATCTTTAGAAAACGAATTATTTTTAAAGTAAAAACTTTGCAGAAAAATCCGGATCATTAAAATTAACTTAAACTTTCTTTTAATCACTTTATGCCAAAAAATAAATTCAAAAATCGGTATTTCATCAGCACTCTTTTAATATTAATATACAAATCCACTAATCTGCCAAGTCTGGTGCCAATTCACATTGAACTTGCTTTCTTCTAGGTATTTTTCTGTTTCGAACTTGCCTTAAAGTTCATACAAGGAAATATTAATTGCATCAATTTCAATTTTGATTCAATAGCTTCGATTCGTTTTGTATGAATAAAAGACAAAAATAATTTTGAGTACAGGCAAGTACGTCTGTCTGGCTTGTTCATTTTTCCACTCTCTCCTACCAACTCAGTGTTGTAACAAGAAAACTTAACTAATGTAACCTTAGAACTACTTAAGTGGCTTACAAATTTCTAATTAAATCGATACATGATGAAAGTTGAATGAAATATGTTTTAACAATTTGCATTTGATAAGAATTACAAAGTTTTTCAGGAAATAGTCTAATTGAATTGTGTATTTAATTATTGTTATCTGCTGCTTCAATATCTGGTACTATAAAAGTCCCAAACATTTGTAGATGTTGAAACAGTCATAAAACTTTCATAGTCAGAATAATATTTAAAAGTAAAATATAAATTATGGCTAAAGGTAAGAGAGATTAATAAAAAAATATAAATTAAATATAAATAATAAAATAAATATTTTTAGTTTTAGAACTGGTGGCATTATTGGCGATTTGCATTAGCTGTGTTTGGAGTTTGGATATTTGTGAGGATCAGGTTGATGGCGCTCAAATACTTTACCCCACTGATTGTTCGAAATATGTTGTGTGCAGATTAGGACAAACTTATGCAATTGAACAGTGTACTGAAGGCAGGCATTTTAACCGGTTGACTTCACAATGTGATGAGCCAACCGAGGCAGCTTGCGACGTTGAAGTAATAAAAAATTTATTAGTTAATAGTGAGGAATGTAACGTTTGCCGCACAGCATGTGGATGTTTGTCAGAATCAACTTCACCTACCCCAGCATCATCAACTCCTGCTTCGCCTACTCCAGCCTCACCTACTCCAGATTCACCTACTCCAGCCTCACCAACTCCTGCCTCACCTACTCCAGATTCACCTACTCCAGCCTCACCAACCCCAGAATCATCAACTCCTGCCTCTCCTACTCCAGCATCACCTACACCAGCCTCACCAACCCCAGAATCATCAACTCCTGCCTCTCCTACTCCAGATTCACCTACTCCAGCATCACCTACACCAGAATCATCAACTCCTGCCTCACCTACTCCAGATTCACCTACTCCAGCATCACCTACACCAGCCTCACCAAGCCCAGAATCATCAACTCCTGCATCGCCTACCCCAGAATCACCTACTCCAGCATCACCTACACCAGCCTCACCAAGCCCAGAATCATCAACTCCTGCCTCACCTACTCCAGATTCACCTACTCCAGCATCACCTACACCAGCCTCACCAACCCCAGAATCACCTACTCCAGCATCTCCTACACCTGCCTCACCAACCCCAGAATCTTCAACTCCTGCATCGCCTACCCCAGCATCACCAACGCCAGAATCACCAACTCCTGCTTCGCCTACCCCAGAATCATCAACTCCTGGATCGCCTACCCCAGCATCACCTACACCAGCCTCACCAACACCAGAATCACCTACTCCAGCATCTCCTACACCAGCCTCACCAACCCCAGCATCACCAACTCCCGACTTGCCGACTCCAGCACCTACTAATTCCCCATCTTGTTTGAATGACCTTCAAATCTGTGTTGGTCAACCAGATTACAGTAGTGTATATTTACCTGAAAGTTGCAGTCAATACGCAATTTGTATTTCGGAATGTGCCAATGTACTGTCATGTCCTAACAATCTGCTGTATGATCTTGCATCTCATTCGTGTACCTATCCAGAAAATGCTAATTGTCCATACCCCCACACAGCACCAAGTGGACCTTCTGCTGGGCCCTCTGGTACCAAATGTGAACAACATGGTAAATGCGAGAATCAGCCAGATGGTAGTCTATTCGCCGACGATACTTCAAATGGTTACATTGTCTGTCAGTGTGAATGCGAAATAGCAAGACCTTGTCCAGCTAATTTAGTCTTCAACGACAGTCTAAAAGTTTGCGATTATCCACTAGCAAATTATTAATGAACTTTACAACATTTCTGTAAACGTTTTGGCACATTTAATTCAGCAAATAAATAAGTAATTATTCAAAAATTCTGCAAAGTTCTCATTAACATCGATTTAGCAATCTTTACTGTGCCATCCATTTTTCGAAAAATGATATCGATAGGATATATTTAAAAAATTTTAAATCTGCGATTTTTTTTTTTAAATAAACCTAAAAAATGAACATGTAAAACAAGATCGATTTTTCGACAAAAACTTATCCTAAACCTCAAGAAAATTTTTTTTTTGGAAAAACTGCTACGAGTCCGATTTTAACGAAATTTGACATGCGTAAGGAATAGGTGTTTTTGAGTTTAAGTTTTGAATTTTGACCGCATGCGGCCAGGGTTCCCCAAAGTAGGACACCTCGGGTATGTTCAATTTTTAAAACGATGCTATTTCTACGCTATCAATTATCTCCTATAACTTAGGAGGTATTCGCATTTGAAAATTAAATTTTCAACATTTTTATCCAACCTACTCCAGTTTTTTGATAACAGCGGGTCCAAATATTTCCCGATTTTCTCCATTTTTCCTTTGTTAGCCTAACAACAAATGTATGTGTAAAAAAAGAATTGTTTAAAAATCGTGACTGAATACAAAGTTATATGCATTTGAATTTAAAAATTTAAAAAAATGCCATTTTTCTCTAGTTTTTGGAAAAAAATAAGTTTTTTATTTTTAAGTTATCTAAAGAATATCTAAAAACGTGTATTAGGCATTTATACTTTTTGAAAAGCTAACTTTACACTAAATATTTTAAATGAAAACAAATTTGAAAATTCTTGACACTAAGGGGACCAGTTCCAGCCTAAAAACCCCTATTTTTTATCCAAAATTCAAATTTAGGGCAATAATTCTCAATTCGCATACTCGATATCAAAATAGAGTAACCCATTTTAGATGGCCAAAAATGTTTTTAATTGTTTTGTTAATGGTTTCGATAACCCCGCCCTTGGTATGGATATTATGGCCGAAAAACTAAAAAAGCCCATTTTTGGGAGTTTTCAACACTTTTTTGGGAATTGCGGGATTCGTGATTACAAATTTCAAAATTAGTTTTTAGTTTTCTATTTTCAATGGCAAAATCTATATAACCGTAAAATTTTATAAAATAATATTCGTAAATAAAAATTTAATTGCAATTGAAAAATTTGTAACTTTGCAAAAAACTCAATGAAAAGCAATTTTGGTTATATTTTTCAAAAAAGTATTCCATGAATTTTTTAACTATCAAAAGTTATAGACAAAATCCCCTATCTATTGATATACAGACATGTTGTATATCAAGGCGCGTTTGAAAATAATCTCTTCACTTTTTATTTCGAAAACATAAAAACAATATTAAATTCAAAGTATTAAACTTAGGCTGTTTAAAAAAATTTACAATAAAAATTTTGCCTGTATCAACTAGATCAGTTGCGAGTAGCGGAGGGTTAAAAAATTCATGAGTTATGCTAATTTTTGTGATAACATGTTTCAAAGGCAAAACTCAATTCTGTCAAACCAAATATTAATTTCTAAAAAACACACCTTTGATGTTCTAAAGTTGTAACTTTAAGAATACTGTTGTTTCACTTAAACGAAGTGATAGAGGAAAACTATAAGTTTTTCCGTATTCTATGGACTCCAGCAAAATAGAATTGCTACATGAGAACCTATTTTGTTCGTTCACTTTATTAACACTGTGTATTTGGTCACCTACATACATTTATTAGTACTAACCATATCAAACCTATATTTTATACAGATCAGTAATATATAAGGAACTGCAGAACAAAAGATACTTTTGTAGGTTAAATTGAATCAAAAGATATGCCTTCCAAAATTGGCCCATAAAGAACTGAGATATGGGCAAAAAATCACGACAACCCTGGTTATTGGATATACATATATCGAACAAAACAAATTGACAAATTAAATTTTTTTCCAAAAACTTTCTTTAAGAACATATGACAATATTATGTTCTTTTTTAAGGCATCTTTACGGAAAACATTTTGGTATAAAAAACATGTCCTATTTTTCGAATATGTCGCCCTTCGGAATTTTACATATTTTTTTTTTTTTATCAAAATTTCAACTTTGGGCCACATCACTGTGGTTCCAAATCAAAATCTAGGTGGACAAAATTATGAAAATCGGTATCTACAGAATTAGGAAAAACGAAGTTTTTTCGGAAGCTGACAATCTGCTCTGCTAAAATACAAATGGGTATTTCAATTGGACATTTGGTTTTCTCGACAGAAGCGCCAGAAGTTCAAACAATTTTGAATCATATTTTCGTTAATTTTTTTTAATAATTTACTGCTTTACTAAATTACATATATCTCAATTGTTTTAGCATATAGAAATTCGTACTTCAAAATATAGATAAACATTGATATAGGCTTTTATTAAGTGTATATCTTATATTTATGGGCCTCTCCATTTCCTGTCATAGTCCTTTAAACTTTGGTCTCAAATATACTGATATTTTTTTCTAAGAATGTTATATAGCTTGCAAAAAAAAACTTCTGGGGAATGTCTTTGTAAAAAAATTATAGCCGCCAGCACCCGCCGAAATCCTTTTTTTTTAATTTATACGAAATGGAATTTTTAGAAATATTTCTTTTTTATTATTGATTTTTATATATCTAGATTCTAGACCCTACTGTAACTTGAAATATAGTAAATACAGATCTTTTTAAAAATTTATTTTTTTAATTTTTTTATATTAATGATTTTTATATATCTAGACCCTACTGTAACTTAAAAAAAATTTATGTTGATCTTTTAAACATTTTTTTTGGAATCGGACACACCAATTCTATATAAAAAGAGCGCCAAATAATTTTGTCCACCTAGATTTTGATTTGGAACCACAGTGCACATGTTCTAAAATGCCAAAGCTGGGATCAGAAAACGGAAAGCAGCTTTGGAAACCTAGATGTGTACCCTATTTATCCCAAAAGTATTTTGCCAGCCTATAATCTATCATGACCTTTTCACTCACATACTCATTCGCAAGATTTATGAAGTGTTTCAATTTAATAATTTACATTTTAAGAGAGTTAAAAAGAGAATAAATATAAATATTACTTCCTTGTCTTCCGTCCATTAGTTTAATTTTTCAGGCACGTGTTTTTAATGCTTCGAATAAAAAAAAGAATAGCCAACATGGAATAAGATTAATGAGATAAAATTTCTTGTGTTCACACTAAAAGAAAACAAAAATTTAATTTAATATCGTCCAGAATCTATTTTATATTAAAGGACAAAATGTAAGTTACTGTTACATGTTAACATTATATTTTTTATAAACTTATAAAGTGTAGGGATGAAATCAAAAAATGTTGCACAACCCTTTAATAATTAATTAATGGACCATATTTTTGAAGTAGTGAATTTGTCATTCCGTGTGTAACATTAAGAAATATTCATCTGAGACCCAACAAAATCTATTATTGATCCTTATGAAATTATAAGTCGATTGATCTCTATCCTTGTGTCTGTCTGACAGAATTTCCACAAAACAGTTTATTATTCTCCTAAGCAGTTTGGTATTGAAAATCAGTGAACCAAAATGTAAGACAACCTCCAACAAGTCTTTTCCTATTTTCATTAAATATATGGCAGTTAATACCATGCAATTTTGCACAAGTTATTCCTATGATAAATGGGCAAACTCTGAAGAAAATGGTAAGAACCGGTCCCAGATTAGTCCTAACCCCCATACAAATTTAATCGAACTATTTTTCGTTCAGCTTCTAATCATTTATCGATATTTTGATTTAATTTTAACTTATACTGTTACAACTTTATTATCTTCCGAATCACTTTCTGTAGAATGTATAATATCCATGGCGGCAAGATGAATTTCGTATACAAGGCAGAATTATATTTCATTCGGATTTCCCTCACAAAAATTTACATTATTTCTGCTACGTCTAAAGTGTGTACTACTATGTCTTCTAAATCTCAAATGTGTTGGGCATTTTAATTGAATCCTAAAAACCTTTGATGCGCACCAGCTCCTCATGACAAAAGCTATCGAAAAATCGATGGCACAATATCGCCAAATGCTTGTCCTTACAAATCGGCCCACCCCAACGTACATACATATTTTCTATTGTTTTCAAATATAGGAACTTTTTACATACGCTTATCACCAGATACATACATAAATACAATATTTTGTTTTCATAAAATTATGTACATAAATGGAAATTGCGTATTTATGTCTGCATTTTTAAACCCTAGTTAAGCCATAATAAATCATTCAACATTTTTCTTTTGTTGAAAAAACGTATATAAAAGCCTATATTTTCGATACATTAATAAAATTTAAGAAACAAAAAAAAAACTTATACAAATTTAGTAGTATTTTTTTAACAGACATCTTTTGATGAATACTCAGTTCAGTGTAAAATAAAGTAAAACGATTCACAAAACATCAGTGAGAAAAAATTAAATAATGAAGGCAAAGAAGACTTCATCATCTGTTAGATTGGGATCTTTTTTTTGCAGTAAACAAAATAAATACTTTAAAATCATCATGTTGGAAATAACAAATTGTTCGCGTTTTTTATATCCCACACAACCATAGTGGAGAGGGTATTATGCGTTGGTGCTATTGTTTGTAACGCAACTTGCGTTCTGAGTCGAAAGAACGATGACCGTTCGTCTGGATGAAAAAAATTCATTATTAAAATCGGTTTATTATTTCACCTAAAAAGAACTTTATCGGACATAAATGAATGATTTGTAAGATATCCACACAAATTTGATATAAAACAAGTGAGAGAGCTATATTCGGATGTGCCGAATCTTATATACCCTTCACCAAATTATACTTCAAAATAAAAGTTTTAAATATTTTTAGGTAAACAAAATTTATTTTTTTCCAGCTGATTTTTTTAATTTTTTGAAAAAAAAAATTTTCCAATTGTTTTTTTAAATTTTTCTTTTAATATTTAGCGAAAAAAAACTTTTGCTGAAAAAAAATTCGGATTCCGATTTTGACCCATTGTAGGTCCAACTTACTATGGTCGTTGCAAAGGTCTTTGAAATAGCTATCATTAGATATTCATATTGTTTATTTACTCGATTTTAAATAGCAACCGAGCCGGAAAAGTTCCGGAGATATTGATGTATGAATTGTGAAAGAGAGACGGACATGGCTTAATCGACTCCGCTATCTATAAGGATCCAGAATATATATACTTTATAGGGTCGGAAAATTATATTGTGGAAATTACAAATGGAATGACAAACTTATATATACCCTTCTCACAATGGTGAAGGGTATAAATATATTGTTTGCGGATCGATTCCTAATTGATCATAGCTCCTAGAGATGCCAATCCCGAATTGAGGGGATTATTAAATCCCCAATCAATGTTGAAACTGTTAACAATTTTCGCTGGCGTTTTGAAAAAAATTGAGTCAACCTTTCAAGACTATTGATAGTTTTAGTTTTGTTACACCACCATAGGGGGAAGTGTATATTGTGTTAGTATTGATGTTTGTAACGTGCAAAAATATAGGCCTAACACCCACCTAAAAGTATACCAATTTGATAGGGATCTGAGTCAAATATTTCATAGGGGAGCTATAAAAATAGTTAAGCTCTCATAAATATCACACTTTTAAACATATCCAAATCAAATTCAGCAAAAATAAGTTTTATATAAGCTGAGCCGTACTACCATATTTAGTACCGATCGGTCCACAATGTTCCATAGTTCCCATATAAGCACAATTCTCAAAAATGTCATTAAGTGCATAAATTTCTGAAATATGTTAGTTCCAAATAAAATTCAACACAAATATGTTTCATATATACGCAAATCATCCCAAAATTTTGTGACGATCGGTCCATAATTAGTCATAGGTCCCATATAAGGCCAACTTCCGAAATTCGCTTTAT
The DNA here is from genome assembly GCF_958450345.1 of Calliphora vicina. Lineage (NCBI taxonomy): Eukaryota > Metazoa > Arthropoda > Insecta > Diptera > Calliphoridae > Calliphora > Calliphora vicina. The sequence continues at coordinate 95,171,762 of NC_088782.1, forward strand.
CGAACATAAATATCTTAAAATTGTTGGTATTCATATGAGATTTAAAACAAATAAGTTTCATATCAAAAGAAAACTGATTATAATCATATACTCGGTGTAGAGTATTATATAGTCGGCCTTAACGGACTATACATTCTTACTTGTTATTCTTCAAAACATGGTTAATAAGCTGCTGATGGTGTTTTTGATTTAGGCCTTAATAAATTAAACGAAGACAGTGAATGTAAGAAATCAAACATATCCATAGAACTACAAAGAAATTAACAACACAATCATAAAATTTAAGACTGCGCGACCCATTTCTCTGGACGTCATTAACGACGGTTTATGAAATTCAACAATAAAGAGGAATAATTTTTTTTGTTTGTTCATGTTTTACATTTTAAAAAATTCATTTGTCATAATTACAATCACCTTTAAAAAAGAGTGTTTTAATAAACCAAAAAAAATATACTTAAGTATTATGCTGAATTATATTTGCTGCTCATCTTTGCACAGTTTGTATGATTGCATGATAAATATTTGCGAGATAAAAAATATTAAATGAAAATGTACAATAATAAACAGGCAAACCGAATCTTTTATTCTTTGCATTGTTTGGAGCTACGAAAAAGTTATTTTTATACCCACTGTTGTAACGGGTTAGAGGGGTATAAGTAGTTAGGGTACTTACGCGGGAATTAGGGAAAGGGTAAATAAGAAAACCATGTATTTTCGGGTAACGTTATAAATTAAGGTATATGTTTATTGAACTCTGTGAGTATATAAATGTCTTACATAGATTAGGGTTTTATTTATAATTTCTTTTATAGGTCTAAAATCGAGGATGTCTTGGTTTTTTTCCTCATATCTCAGCCATTTGTGGACTGATTTTGCTGATTTTAAATAGCAAAATTCTCGAAAGCATGTCTGACAGAATTATTGAAGATTTGGATCCCGAAGATATCTGGGGTCTTCAGAAAATTGATTTCAACAGACAGACGGACAGACAGAAGGACATGGCTTAATCGACTCCGCTATCTATAAGGATACAGAATATACATATATACTTTATAGGGTCGGAAATGAAAAATGTAGAAATTACAAACACTCACGATGGTGAAGGGTATAAAAAGGGGGCTGCAGTTGACATTTGTTTACAGACAGAAATTGGCTGCAGTTTTGATGAGGGTGATGCTTGTCATCAGAGATGGGAGTAATATATTGTTCACTGATGTTAACATCCTCCCGGGCCTGGAGACTTCAGATTGGGTTTTTATTGGTACATTTTGTTCACCGTGTGAACACCCACCATCAAAATGATTTGTCATTCCGTTTGTAGCTCATCGAAATATCTACTCATCGCAGACCCACAAAAGTATTTATATTCTGGGTCCTTATGAAATTCGAAGACGATCAAGCAATGTCCGTCTGTTTGTTGATAAGGTTTGTTTGGTATGGAAAATGGCCAATATCGGTTCTTGATTCACTTAGCCCCCATACAAAAGTAAGAAAAAAGTCATTACCACCACCTTGCGGCCATTTTTTGCAACAATTGGTAAAACAGAAAAATAGATAATTTCAAAACCTTTCAAAAAAGTATCTGTGATGAAATTCTGACAAAAAATAAGGAATCTATGCGTAAAAGTAATTAATAGAACACCGAATCTGTTTTTCTTTATAACACTATGCAACATATTTCGGGTCATCGCCGTCAGCCTCAACAACTCCAATGGGAAATGAAAGTTCAACATTCACTTAACAGAACTGCCAAAGGGTTTTAAAAAGTTAGTTCGAATTTCATTTTTATGGCCTCTTGAAGTTGGGTCATTTTTGATAATTTTTTACACTATGAGTTAAAAAACGTATAAATATATAAAAACATTTAATGGACTGTAATTGTGCATACTTATTATTGCCTTGAATCCAATGTGGACAAATATATTTTTTCCTTTATGGTGGGCGGTAAGGCGTGGTCAAATATAAATAAATGATCAATTTTGGATTAAAATGCACTACATAACATTCATTGTTTTTTTTTTTAGAAAAATTTCTATTGATTCTATTGAATACTACAATTTATTTTCAGAATGTGATCTGAATATTTTGAAAAAAAATTAATTTTTTTTTGTTTTATTAAAAAAATGTGTTTAAAAAGTTTTATTTCTATAACGAACTCAATGTTGCCATTTTGTTCACTGGAACCAGTATAAATATTTTAAACTATATGGCGAAGTCTTTTTGATGTTGATGGATGCTGTAAATTCTGGGTATCGTCACTCTCATCTTTCGAGGCCGAATCTATTTCAGCTTCACTCTCTAAATTAGCTCCATTATCATCTTCCTTTTTTTTTCTTCATGGTCTATAAATAAGTTTTTACTTCACCAACAAATTTCCGCTAGAACGGAGTCTGGCGACTTTTTCCCTCGGTATCTGTAATTTGTTTTACAAATATATGTATGTATGTCATCAATATAAATAAACAATTTTACCTTATTTCAAATGGATAACCATTTGGTGGTAGCGTTCACCTTGTTCGTCTGACTATAGTTTAACAAATTATCAAAAATTGCCCAATTTAAGAGGCCATACAAATGAAATTCGAGCTAACTTTTCAAAACCCTTTGGCAGTTCTGTTTACTTACTGGTCTACTTTCATTTCCCATTGGAATTGTTGAGGCTGGTTTTTCTTGCTGCACATTGTAATTAAAAAAATTTTCACAAATAATTTAGATATTTATTTCTTCAATCAACTTATTTTAATTTGCCAAAAAAAAAATCAGTTTTAAAAATTTGTTCACTTCACATGAATAAAATAAACCCCGTACAGCCTCTAATAAAATTATTTCTGCAACGCAGTTACCTAACGTAGTAGTCGCCTTTTTAAATTGTTCGTTATATCTTTGTCATTTTCAGTCGGATCTTAATGTATGATATATGAATGTTTTTGTCTCTAGAAAACCAATGTTTTTCTCTAAGAATACTTTATTTCAATGTCCCTTAGAATCTTTTAAAGATCTTTCAATTTATATGATCTTTTCACATTCCTATCATACATCAAGCTTGATGAAAAAGTGAAAAAGCGACAAATGCCACAAATAGGTTCGCTTGTTTTTTAAATGGCACAAAAACGGCTAAAGAGTTTTGCTCGAAACTTTGTACACTGGTCAATAACTTCAATATCGAAATATTCCGCTTAATAATACAATGCTTAGTTTCTGAGATATTTATAGCGAAATGTCAAAAAACTAAGAATTTCCCATTTTTTCAGTTTTTTTAGATTTTTTGAATTTATGTCCGAACAAAACATTCTATCGTCAAGCGTTATAGATGAATTTAAGATATTGAAGTTTCAAATTAGAACGAGTAATTTTTCCATAAAATTCTTTAGTCATTTTAGTGCAATTTGAAATATAAAGTTGTGATTTTTCCATTTTCACATAATTCATTCAGCAATTTTATATCTTAAACGAAGGATTGCTATTCCAAATAAGTATCCCAAAATGAAAACAGCATTTTTTAAAACGGAAACGTGATTTTAATTTTCTTCGGTTTTTTTGGAAACTATACTAACTGTACTAAAATAGATTTTAAAAAATATTTAAAACAAGGGATTTCAGAACGTTTTTTGTGAAAAGGAACGTATCACTTTTGCAGACTAAACTAACTATATATCGAATGTAATAACTTAGAATATTCATATAAGTAAGTAAAAACAGCTGATATATAAATAATCTTTTCGACCTACACATTTATCTGAACTTTAATATATTTGTCATAATTTATTTAGTCTTATTCTACTCCATTGAATTGAATTCATTCACATTTCATTTCATTACATTCGATATTATTTTAGAAACGACAATAACAAATGATTAATTATAAATATAAATCAATAAAATAATATTAAAGTATTAATAATAATTTGAGTGCATCACATGTGAACGAAAAATGTTTCAAAGCCAGGAAAAACATTATTATTGTCACTGTTCGTTCGGTTAGGCACAAAAGTTGTTGTGTGGCCCATTAAACTCTTATGAAATATTGAAAAATGTATCAAATGGACTAGAAAGACTTAACCGAATGATTATAACAATATCTAAGTGTGTCTATGTGTGCGTATCATAAACACGTATCAATAATATTTATCAATATTAAAGAACTTTACTCCATATAGAAAAAAGTCTGGATGGTATTATTCATTATACTCAAATTTTATACAGTGGTTTTTAAGACTGGATTTTTTTTTGGCAAAATTTGCGAGATTAGAAGAACACTTTTAAAACTTTGTTAGTGTAAATTTAAAAATTACGATATTTTTGTTGAAATTGTAATGGTTTTTATTAAATTCCTCGAATATTGAAATGAAATCTAATCTGCCCTGAGTGTGTTTATATAACAATTTCTTGAACTTCTCGTGTAACTTACTTGTAAAAATAATGCTATCTGCTTATTTCACTGTTAGCATCAATGAAACGTCAACTTGTAAGAACTGCTATCTAACATACATAAGCACGAATATAAGGAATTAATGAAAGATTAACATATGGGCAATTCCATATCATTGTATGTGACAATTTTACGCCTAAAAAGAAGTGGCCACTTAAAATCCGTACGCACTGTAGTAATCATAACAAAGCTCCCAGTTATCAAAATGGAAAAAGATTTACATATGTTTTTAACAACAAATCTACCGCTTTTCTACAATGAACTGCAAGTCATTATGTTTAGTTTTAAAAAGTGTAGACATAATGGAAAAAGAAGCTAGTGATAAAATTGTGCACAAATATCTAGAAAATCCGACGAAGTAAAGTTGTGCAGCTATTAATAGGAGGCATAAAAAGAAAGCCCAGAAAATGTATTCGAAATAAAGATACATAAACCTGCAGTTATATTTTTTCTAAAGCTTAATAAGTTTCCTTTAATTTCATGTATACAATGTTAACATACGTTGTTTCATTTAAAAGTTATGGTCATTTTAATCCGTCCGGATTTTAAGTGGCCACTTCTATAGATTGGAATAGATTTTGCAAAACTAAGAGTATCTGAAAAATAATTTGGTCTTTATGTTCCATTCAGAGGGTACTATATTTTAAAATAATAAAAAGTTCTTTCGAAATATTGTTGTCCAAAATATTGGGTATATCGTACGTGACATAAAGCGAAACTAATTTTGAGGTACATATGCGAAAATATTCGAAGCGTGAGAGGCGTCATGTTTTCTTTTAATTTCGTACAATAAACAAAATATTTTTCATATTTAAATAAAAAAAAATCTTTGGATGATTTTATAATAAATAAAATTTAATATCGTACGTGACATACCGTACGTGGCAGATTTTTTTCTTCTAATATAACAATATATATTCTGTAAATATATGTATACAAAAACTAAAAAAATTAATAGAAAATATACATTCGGTTTCAATAAACAATTTGATAATAGCAAAAAAAACAATCAGAGTCAAATTCATTTCATACTACTACATGCTAATTGGGATCTTAGTATTCGACGCAATTTTAGCCTAAAACATGACAATTAAATTAAGAAATTAAATATAGTCAGTTTAAACTATTATTTTTGCCATTAAAATGTTGTAATAAGCTCTAAATACTTTCACATAATAATATTTTAGTGTTTTCTCCTATTCAAATCATCTTGAAAAAAAGTTTCAAGGATTTTTGGTTTTTCGGTCGTGGTAGTCATTCTCGTGGAATTGCCCATATGTAGGATTTAGAAGTCGTTTTTAAATAACATTGTAAAGCATATTTTAGTTATTACTCTTAGAATTAACGAAAAAACTGTTTTTTCGCTCTCATCTAAAATTGTGATTTTGCATATATCACTATTTGAATATAAATCCTCGTTATATTTTTTGTGTTTTGGAATTAATTCTAATGGAGTATTTGTTTATTCTTCAATCGAATTTTTCTATTACAACTATTACTGTGCTAAATTTAATTCAGTTGCCTTTTCCGAATAAATTTAATTTAAATTCATATTAAATGTGTTAACTCTAAACGTTATCCGTTATTGCTAAAATTTAATGTTAAGATGTCAGAAAAGACTTTGGGAGCATCGAAAATCTATAGAGTGCAAAATAAGGGCGCCCCTAATCTCTCCGAACACAGTGGTTTAGAAATATTTCATTTTGGAAATAATTCGGTAGCTCATGAACGATCTTAAAGAAATCTCACAAAGTCAGTGCTGAGGCTGATTAGTAGTTGAAATGGGGATTAGCAGGTGGCCCCCAAAGCAGGTAACCCCCAAACTCCAAAAATTCAGGTTTCCAAATTTTATGTTAATATTTGTATTTCTTTATCTTTAAAATTAGAATTTTGGTCAACTGTGACATTGTGCCAGCATTAATTTTTCAAACCATGTTCAATCGCACACAAATAATGGATCTTAAAGATCAATCGACTCAGTGATTAAAAATGTGTGTCTTTCAGTCTGTCTATATGTTTCTTTTGATTCATTAATATAAAACAAGCAAGAAAGTCAAGCCCGACCATATAATACCCTTCATCCTCGGGCCGAAAAAATGTATGTACCAAATTTTATCACAATATCTTCAAAATTGCGTTGTACTTTGCGCTAATCATATGAACAGGTGAAATAAAAATAGAAAAAAAATTAGGAGTTATTTCATTCAAATGAAAAAAGTGTTCAGCAAACAGGTCAACAAGTATATATGGGCTTAAAGAGGACATTTTGGCCTTTCTCGTGGTAGTAAAATTTGATTAAATTTGAATTTGACTAAAATATAGTAACTTAGAAAACTTTAATAACACAGCAGATGTAAACGGTACAGTGACAAATCATATCCAATTGGATAACAGTTTGATAATTTACTTCTGATCAATTTTACAAAAATAACACTTTTTATAAAATGACATAAAATATTTGAATTAAACAGCATGCCACGCCCACAATTGACAATATTTTTATATAATTGTTTGGCCACCTTAGTTTCAATGAGTTTACTATTGAATGGCCGATGAAATTAAGTTCTGAGCCACCGTGAGTCGTAAGTTTTAAAAATCCTGTAATTTTTCAGCTACTTTGAAAATTGTACCGCTTTTTGAAAAAATTAAACTGGCCACCCTAATATTATTGTATGTGAGTATGTATGCATACTAGGGTGGTTTTATCTCATATGGTAAAAAAAATGCGAAGATTCGTTATTTGTATTATTATTGCTTATTATGGACAAATACTTGTACTTTGGAATCCTATTTCATTTAAATATGTTTGCACGGTATACCGTTAATTTTTTTTATGACAGGTATTAGTGTGGTTTTATCTCATAGGGTAAAAAAAAATTCAGAATTTGTTTGGAGGCACCCCCCTAAAATGTTTCTTTCTGTCAGATTTTAGGATTGACAAAGTTTGAGCACAATTGGAAGATGTTAACCCGTGCCACTGGGGCCTCAAAGTTTTGAAATCTCGATTTTTTGGCAGTTTGGCGACTTCGGCGACCCATATCTCTGGAACGGCGAAAGCTATTTGCCCGTGTAATACATCAAATTAAAGGCCATACTGTTTACAAGATTTTACATTCTACACAATAGCGAGGAGTCAAGCTCATCACAGATTACAACCAATTACTTAAAAAGGATGAGCAACAAAAACAAGTCACCAAACTGCCAAAAAATCGAGTTTTTCAAAACTTTGAGGCCCCAGTGGCACGTGTTAACATCTTTCAATCATGCTCATACTTTGGCAGTCTTAAAATCTAACAAAATGAAACATTTTAGGGGGGTGCCCCCCAAAAAAATCCGACATCGATTTTTAAAACCACCCTAGTGCATACACGCAGAGAAAAAACATGGTTGTGGTAACCATAAACTAAGAGCATGAAATATTTTCCCTTTTCCTTTTTTCGTTCATCAACTTTGTTCACGTGAAAAAATTCCCCTTGTTTTGAAATTTTGATGGAATTTTGTAAACAATAAACAGCTGTTACGAACAAAATCAACTATTGTGAATGAAAAGTTAATGGGAATTTCACGATAGCAATTTTCCCTTCGAGGGAAATGGATATTTCATGGGAACAAAATTTCACATGTTATTGCCGATAGGGGTGATTATGATCAGATTTTTGCTTGTAGTCCAAAACATATTATGATCATTATCAGTATCATAAAATATCATAATATGTTCTGAAATAATCAAATTATGATAAAAATCAATCATAATATGACCCAAAGTCATCATATTATGATACAATTAAATCATATTATGATCCAAAATAATCATATTATGATCCAAAATAATCATATTATTATTAAAATTTATTTTTGGAAATACAAAATTTTAATAGGTTTTAGTTTCACAATTAAAATATTATTGATTAAATCAAATTTATTGTTATTCGCTCTAGGAAAGTTAAAGATAATATACAAATAAAACTATAGAGCGAATGGGAATTACAGACACTTGTATTTGTAATTTACTTGTAAAAGTAACATAGCTTAGACAAACACCAACACTCACAAATGGTGGGAAAACGGACAATTAAAAGTAAACATATTTTGTTTGCATGTTAAACATATTATGACTACATTTATTATTATTTAGTTGTTGTAAACATATTCTGTTAACATATTAAACATATTATGACTACGTGTATATAAACTTAATATTTAATGGTTGTACATAAAAATAATATGTTTACCTAATTATCATTATTTAGTTGTTCGAAAACCATATTCATATTTATAATTGCGATGAAAATATAAACGTTTACAGTAACTATAATATTGTTGAAATTAAAACAATAATTATATGTTTACGACAACAATATATTGTTACAGAGAAAATAGTATAGTTTTCGTAACCATGTCCAACCATGTTTTTTCTCTGCGTGTATAGACTCGTAATATACAATTTACTATCTAGAACTAATAATAATGTATTAAAATTGATTTTAGTAATAATCTTTAAATCCATTGGTGATTATATGTCTCATTATAGTCAATTTGTGCCGTTACATCAACAACATACAAAATACAACAATATGAGGAGGCGGCGGCCAATCCATAGACATTTGGAGGACAATGCCATCGTTATAAAACAAAGTGGGTGGCATACGATAGAAACCAAAAAGAAAAGACGTTCTAAACCCGAAAAAAGTAAACTAACAGAAGAAGAAAAAAATCAGTCTAATCCAAAATTATTTATTACAATCAATAATAGAAAATATCGAAAATATGAACCATTTTAAGGCAGAAAGAAAAGACACACACACAAAATAAATACAAGTGTGTGGTGTATTTTCTGAAGTACAAGAATATTTTTATTTTTACTGCTGGATGTTTAGACAGTTTCCAGTAGTTTGTACATATTACTGTATCTGTATCTGCAGTTATATCATATTTACAACATCTATTTAGTTTTCTTTTCATTTCACTTTTTTTGCTGCTTATTTATTTGCTTTTCTTTCTGTATGTTTCTGGATTATTATTTTTTTTTTGTTTTGTTATGGATGTGTGAAATTTATCAAATAAATTGTGACCATAAATGTCAGTTATGAGTGGCAAAAAATATATCTTTTCAAAATTATTGGTATCGGTGAATGTGCGTGAGTTATTCGAATAAATGTAATAAAAATAATAAAGGAAATATGGAAAAGAAACGAACAGCCATCCCCCTCTTGTTGCAAATAAACAATAGTTCCTGTGTTTATTTTCCATGAATACAAACAGCACATTTTTATTAAAACGGGGGGCTATTCAAACATTCATATTTTTTTTTGTTTTGGTTTCATATACGAGTAGTTTCATTTCGATACTGTTTCTTTTTGCAATATTTAACAAAAGTTTTTCTTTTATGGTGCCCTTTGCTTCTTTGTTTCTGTTTTTGTATATATTTGAGCTTAAGCATTGATGAATTAAGCCATTTATTAGATTTATGATCATTGATTTTGAAGTTGAATTAATAGTTTTTTGTATCATATGAGTATAAGTACATTTTCTGTATGTAAAAGTATTGTTATGTACCTACTTTGATACAGGCCAGCATTCGATTTTTGTTTTTCAAAACAAATGTTTGGGGTAGTTTCTTATTTATTTGGACTTTTAGTTGAGTTTTACACATTTCACAAGTTTATAATGAAATAAATATTTAATTGCTTTATTACATTATAAATCACTTTTACATAATGCAGTGTAGTAGTTAAATATTTTTATTCAGAAAACAAATTTAATGCTGCCAATTTATTTAAATTTTGTTGGTATGAAAATAAAATTCTCCATAAATTAAGTTCAAATTGTTATCGTAACTTCTTAAAAGAAGGTTTTAATGTTCTAAACTAATATGAAAGTTTTTGTCATTTACTCGAAGTATCGACCGAATACTTTCAGTAAAGCAGTATCATAGAAACGTCTTTAAAAGGATCATCACATAAATTTCTGTCCCAATTTTAATAACTTTTCACACAAATTTTTGATTTAAAATTAAGTGTCAATTTCATCACAGGAAAATATCGGAGAGTCAAGCTTACCATTTTGATAATTTTCAAAAATATTTTCATAAAATAACATGCTTTTTAAATTCTTGATTTTTATTTTTTTGTCAGAAATATTTGTAATTCTTTGATTTCTAATTTTTTTATTTTTGTCAGAAATATTTGTCAAATTTTGATTTTTATTTTTTTGTCAGAAATATTGGTTATTTTTTTGCCAGAAGTATTTGTCAGACTATGATTATTTTTATTACAAATGTCATAATCCTCTGTTTTTAATTACAATTTACATACAATATTGTAAAATTTGTCACTATCATAAAGTTCAGAATACGGGGCTAAGTTTTTTTCTATTTTTTTTATACATATCGTTAATTCAGTGAGTACCTAACATTCAGTGAGTCCACATTTTATAAAAATTGAGATTTGAATACAAAACGTTGCAATATGTAAAAGCAAACTGTTGTTACACTGTGGTATAACAAATTCAGTCAAATTTAATAGAATAAACTAAAAATTATTTTTTTTCAATTGAAAAATAATTATATTAACATTTTATGAATAACACAGTACAACATTTTTCAGTTCATTGCTTTGGGACTCAATTCTGACAATTGCACGTGAAAGTAGCCCCTAAAATAAGAACTTCTGCATCATTAGTTTTGTCAAGTTGGCTGCCGTAATAATTTAATGACCATACGAATTTTTTTTCCTCAAGGTGGATTTTTATCACTTTTTCTATATTTTAGCACGGTTATATCTCGTATACCGTACGGACTATCTCTTTTGTGGCTGAAGGAAAGTTGTAGATATTGAATAGTAGAAAAAAAGTACGGAACATACCTACCCGAAAAAGATGCATCCAGTGCCTTAAAATCCCAAAAATACCCATTTTAAAAAAAAAATACCAATTTTTCACCTTTTTTGCTCAATAACCGGATTACAAGTCCAATTATGGACCGATCACCATGAAATTAGGTCGCGTGATTTGTGTCTATATGGAAGTTATTTATCATGAAGTTTGTATGTATACCATCATTTTTAACAGATTTATGCACTTTAAAGTGATTTCCGGAAGCGGGTCTTATATGGGAGCTATGAATAATTATGGACCGATCATAATAAAAATTTTTGACATGAATTTTGTATATACAAAACTTATTTGGAGCGAAATTTGTGTAGATACATATATAAATTAAACATTTATGACCGATAAAGTCCAATTTCGGGAGGACATTTGTATGGAGGCTAGGTGAAATAATGAACCGATTTCAGCCAATTTCAACAGGCTTCTTCCTTGGGCCGAACAAATTATATGTACCATATTTTTTTATGATCGGTCCATAATTAGTCATTGCTCCCATATAAGACACGCTTCCGAAAATCACTTTAAAGTGCATAAATCTGTTAAAAATTATGGTATACATACAAAATTCATGATAAATAACTTTCATATAGAAACAAATCACACGACCTAATTTCATGGTGATCGGTCCATAATTGGATTTGTAATCCAGTTATTGAGCAAAAAAGGTGAAAAATTGGTAAAAACAAATTAAAAAATGGGAATTTTTGCGATTTTTAAGGCACTGGATGCACCTTTTTCGGGTAGGTATGTTCCGTACTTTTTTTCTACTATTCAATATCTACAACTTTGCTTCAGCCACAAAAGAGATATTCCGTACGGTATACGAGATATAACCGTGCTAAAATATAGAAAAAGTGATAAAAATCCACCTTGAGGAAAACAAATTCGTATGGCCATTAAATTAATACGGCAGCCAACTTGACAAAACTAATGATGCAGAAGTTCTTATTTTTGGGGCTACTTTCACGTGCAATTGTCAGAATTGAGTCCCAAAATCATGTGTTGTACTGTGTAATTTATATTTCTTTCAAAAGTTTAAAGTTCAATTCTTGAGTTATAAAATTCAAAGAACTCGTCTCAAAAACCACATCCTTAAATTAAACAAAAAATATATGTATGTTGTTGACAGAACCCCCTTCTATATTTGTGCAAATTTTTTAAGCTGGATACTCTTAGTTTAGGTATTATGCACCAAAGTAACAAATTTCGGTTCATAACTTCTACACTAATATCTATATACTATATAAAAGAGTAACGTTACTGACTGACTGACCGACTGACTGACTGATTCATCATCCCACAGCCCAAACGACTGAAGCTAGAATCATGAAATTTTAACTGTGGGTTCCTCCCTACCCAAAACGATCCACTAAGAAGCAGAGACCGTAAATATAACCGTTATTTACGGTAATTTAATAAATAATAAAGATATACGAAAAAACAAAAACAATTTAATAATAAGAATCAATCAATAACAAATTAAAAACACACATGTTTTTATTTTAATGACGATTTATTAAATTGGAATGCAAGGTGCTTACAAATAGTAATGATCTGACCAACGACAAGCAATTTACATAAAATGAGTTTTATTTTATGACGGAAAAAATAAAAGTCCTCAAATGAGTTTTTTTTCTGACGGAAAAAATAAAAGTCCTCAAAAGACTTTTATTTATGACGGATAATTAAAACTCTTTTTTTAACAGTTTCATCGGAACTTTTATTTTTACGTTGAAAAATAACAGTTTTAGATGGATTTTTATTTTTAAAGTCACAAAATAACGGTTATAAAATAACTTTTTTGATATCCCTTATAACCGTTACGGTCCCTGCTAAGAAGGGATTTTTGAAAATTCGAACGTTTAGGGGGTAAAAAAGGGTAAAAAGGGTAAAAACGGGTAAATCCGGTAATCTTATATCTTCAAAACTAATAAAGATACAAAAAAACATGAAATTGCATGTTACTCCATTTAAAAAATAAGCTGACAGGTGTTTCGTACTTTTTCGAAATTCGAACCTTTTAGGGGAGAAACGGGTAAAAACTGTATTTTGGTACTTTTTTTGGCACCCTATGTATCTTTTAAATCAATAAACATAGAAACAAAATTTAAATCGTATTCTTTACTTATCAAAAAATAAAAAATATAAGTTTGGTACTTTTTGGAAAATCGAACCCTTAAGGTATAAAAATTGTGTTTATTTTTGGTACTTTTTCATAAAATATGTTTTTCTATAATTTGACATAGACATTCGAATATTTTATTATGAGCTCCCACCACGATACAGAAAATTATTTTAGTAATATTTTACCACCGCAATGGGGATAAAAAAAGGTACCAAAAAGGGGATAAAATCGGGAAAATACATTATATTTGAAATTATTAAGCCAATTTTGATAATTTTTTTAACATTGGCTCCTGGATTCATACAAAAATTAACTAACAGGTTGTTATTTGGAACTCGAGGTGTATTTTAGGCCATGGTGTATTTTAGGCCAAATCCGGGTAAACAGTTTGGTACTTTTTTTAAAACATATTTATTGAGACATGTCTGTAGCATAAACAACTTTTGCAAAATGGAATATTTTTAAATTTCAAACTTGAGGCGTGTTCAAGAAGGAAAAGGGAAATTGGTACTTTTCTCATAATGGTACCTTTTTAATATTTTAAATTATTTCACTTATCGACATTAAAGTTGATATGTATCTGAGTGAAGTTAGTGTTAGAAATAAGGGATTATATTTAGGTACCAAAATGTGAGAACTAAACTATAGGTACTTTTTCATTCTTCTAATGGTACTTTTTGAATTTTCTATTACAATGGACTTAGAAACATGAAATTAAGCATATATGGTCCTAAGTGAGTGAGAATTCTAGGGGGAGACTTTTTGGTACTTTTTCTTTATTCGAATTGTACTTTATGTAATTTCTAAACCAATGAATTTAGAAACATGAAATAAAGATTATATGGAACCGAGTGAGCGGGAAACTTAATAGTAGTATTTCTTTCTTCTAATTGGGGTGGCGAAGCGCACCGGGTCAGCTAGTTAGTATATAATTTTAGAAAAATAAAATGCATAAAATTATGTGGTATTAAGTCTTTTATATAATTGTACAAATATTAAAGATAGACACTCTTTCACTTTAGGAATTATACATCATAATATTCTTCTTTGCTAGCACATTTTGGTTCATAACAAGTTAACTAAAAAATCGTTCAACTTGGTATTACTACTCGTTTATCGCCTTAATCTTTATGGCGACTTATATTTTAATATCATCAAAATATTGATGAGCTGTAAAGTCGCATTCAACCATGATTTTCATCTCGTAATAAATGGCTGCGTAGATCTCGTATAGATCAATATTACAACGGGAAAATATATGAATCTCCAAGATCTCCTCCGGGCTGGATGGCTCAGCTGGAATTTTAGCTATGGATCTAGGCTTTCGGGATATCTCACTCACCGATACCACCTCAAGCCTAGATCCCGGCCATACTTCAACTAATGAGTAGCAACGCTGAGCGTTATTCTACGAAAGAAATCAAATTAACGTGACTCTGGTACCAACCAGCATCATCACATTGGGGAGCAGTGCCTGGATTCTCTTTGAGAACTTTCCAGAACACCCCTACCAGTTTCTGCTTCACCATATCTCAATGTGATTGCGATATGGACCCGTCGCTGGCCCTCCTATCGACAACCGCCCTAACGATGTTGCAGACAACTGTATTAGTATTCATTTGATAAAAAAAACTATATTAAAAAAATTTAAAAGACATAAATAAATAGAATAAACACACCAACGAGAAATGGTATTTTAAGATCATTTTAAGATTACCTTTATAAATCGTAGGGACGTTGAAGTCCCTACAATTTATATAAGACTAAGATTATAAAAATCGGACAACTAATTACAAAGATATGCTTAAAAATAAATTTAAAGCTTTTTAATTATTCAGTATGTATTTACTAATTGTTCATTATCTCGGGATCCCCTATTCAATGAAAAGGATTTTAAGGTAAATATATTGTAACTTGGGTATATAATCATTACTATGAGAACAATATTTTAAAAATTGGATTAGATGTAAACAATTGAAATTGAACGATTGTACACCATTTTTATATAAAATTTGAACCTCGAAGAAACACAAAACAATTGCTTTTAAAATTTTTGTATAACCATAAAAAAACAAGTTTTAGCAATTTAGGAACGGATAAATCTTTTGTCTAAAATTTTAGTTTCCTCCCATTTTTTTATTATTAAACAAATTATAACGCAATTATTGAAATTGAAATATTGAAGTGTTCGGTTTTAAATGAAAAAACTGTTTTCGAAATTATTTCAATATACATAAACAGATATGTCTTACAAATTCGAATCAGGTATCAAAAATATGCAAGGTATTTATATAAATTATCAAATGATCTTGTTTTTATAATATCTTAATATATAAAATAATACCCAAAACAAAATTATATAATTTATTTAATTAATTAAATTCTTTTTTTTATTAAAATTTATATAAGCAAACAGATAGTATTTTTACGTAAATAAATGATATTCAAATTCAAAGCTAGAATTGTAATTAAAATAAAATTGCTCATCAAAGAAAATGTTCTAAATCTGTTTCTCATATAAATAAACCATAATACTGGTTAACAAATGGTTGGATTTTCATTTAGATTTTAATTTCATACTTGTGTTAATTAAGAAAAATACACAACTAATTAACAAAAAAATCCACATACATAAATATTTAACATTAAATACAATAATCAAGCAAGTGAAAAAAGTACCAGGAAAAGCTGGAAAAAAATAAACAGAAAGAAACAAGTAACAATGTTATATTCGGCTGTGTCGAATCTAGTATACCCACCATATATGGGGATTTGAATCGGTTATGGTCCGAACTGTACAGAATTTAATAGAGGGATTAATTTCTTAAAACTTTTAATGATTAATTTCGCAATTTATGTAATGATATATGAGGAGCCGCAGAACAAAATATACTTTTTTGTTCATTGCATCTGTTAAGGTTAAATGTTAAGGATGTTTGATATAAAACCATCGGAAAAAGAACCTTTTGTTAAAAAAAGTAAAGAAGTACGTTTTGTTTAAAACAAAATTAAATTAAACTTTCAAACCTGATATAATATATAAACAAATAATAAATATATAACAAAATACACATTGAAATAAAATATATTATATTTGTTGTTTATAACTTTTTAAGAGGGACCTTGTATGGGGACTATGCGAAATTATGAACCGATATTGCCCATTTTCAATACCAAATCCTATCAACAGAGAGTATTTGTGGAATATTTCAGCCAGCTATCTTTTCATTTGGGCCCTATCGTGTTTTCAACAGGCTGACGGACGGACATAGCTAGATCATCTTAGAATCTTTTGAGGACCCAGAATATATACACTAATGTGGGTCTACGACGAATATTTTGATGTGTTACAAACGCAATGACAAAATCAATATAGCACCCATCTTTTTTGATGGTGTGCATAAAAAGCATAAAAAACCAGAAGAAAATATACAGCAAATAAAATAAAAAGTAACCCAGCGAGAAATTTAGTAAACATTTTCAGTAGAATTATTAATAATAATGCTACACCGGCGGTTTTTAGTCAAATATTACATTATATTTATTTATTTGTTTAATTATAAACATTAATATATCAGTTTATCTCAAATTCTTAATAGTTTGGTTACTGGGTTGTAGAAAGAACATCAAGTTTTAGGTAGAAATTTATATTTACAACGAATCAACAAAAAACAAAAAGAATTCAAACCAAATGCCAAAACTCTACAATGCGTAACAAAAAATAAGAAAAAAAATAGTATGAAGCAAAAACCAAATAAGAGAAATAATAAAGCGGATATGCGAACATGTTAACAACAATTCTAACAAAAAAAGGGGTTGAGTATGTAATACGACGAATTAAAAACTGACATGGAAACGGAAACAATGTTGCATGGTTTCGTACATACATATTTCACTTTTTTTTTGTTCATTCGTTCATTCATTTTTCCATTTTTTTGGTTGAGCTTCTATTAAACAGCATTCTGGTATTAAGTATTCCAAAAACAGAAAACAAAACGGCAAAAAGAATTGCAGATAGAGAGAGGAAAAAAAAGTAAATTAACATACCAAAACATTTAGACATTCTTTTAAAGATTCTATCTAGTACATGGTATAAAACAGATACCACTTAGATGTGTCTCTATACACCAATGACAAAACTTGTGTAATTTATACTAATACCATATTTTTTACCAGGTTTTGTACCAGATTTCATTCTGGATGGCTGATTAATTTTCATTATATTTCGAAAAAGTATACTAAGAATTTAATGTAAAAGACCAGTAGTATAAATATTTTTCATTTTTGACCATTTAAGTTGGTATTCTTATATTATTTGTGAACTTTTGTATCATCAAAGAAGTCTTTATTAAAAAGTTGAAGTCTGTCTAGAATTTGTGGACGTATATCACCAATGTTAATGTTTTTAGTTAAAATTCAACTAATATTTATTTTCATAACCAAAACTAAGAGAAATGCAAACTTAATAATTTTCAAAGCAAAATGTTAGAGTGAGAATGTCAGAGAATATATATCACCACATGGTATGATTCCGTGCGTCCAAATTGCTTTTGATTAGCCAGTGCAAATTAAAAGCCTTTAGTATCATACGAAACTTATTAGCTTCTATATTGTGACGCCAAGTAAGACGTATAGCCAAGGTATGTGACATGATCAGATTGTGGGATGATCATGTTGTTAAGCTTTGACAGACGAACAATTTCCTGTCCTAATTGTAAATGTAACTTGTTTACTTTTGGGTTTATTTACTCGTATTTGCCAAGTTTTCAATCACATTTAAATACGTCTAGAAGCTATACTTGAGTCCACGTGTTAACTAATGATGTTATTGTCCGGGAACACTTATATATGTATGTAATGTCGGCTTGTCAAGCTATTGATGTAGTTTACACTAAACAAATGGTACATTAGGTAAGACTCCAACAATCTATGAGTACTTATGACAAAATTTGCCAAAGTCCTGTGTGACATCCAAAAATATAGCCGAACAATATTTTATTTTCAAAAAATGTTCTTAACTTGAAACTATTGGAGAAGTTGTTTAATGTTTTGAACTTTCTAAAATTTTATAATTTTGCTATAGAATACTTTCTCAAATAGTTTTGAATAACAAGGGAATAACCTTATTTGGAGACATCTCTAATGTTGAGATCGACGCATTAGGTAGGTTTTAGTCTGAGTCTGATACTATACGAATAGGTAGTTCCACGAATATTTTTATTATGTACAGTTCAGAAAATTCCCTATATCTCATCTAAGAATTGCCATTGTACCAATATAGAGCGAAAATGTAGTGGGTCGATTATGGATGGCAACCGAATTTCAATTGCGTTGCCACAGGGCAACCACAAATTTCTGGTTTGCTCGACGTATTCCATTAACCCCTTTTAAACCTCAAGCTCCATATCGCACCGAACATCTTGAATGGCGTTATGAAATCTGAACGCTATTCAAAATAATAAGAGGGCGTGAGAATATGTCAGTAACTTTTTGAATTCTCCGCCTCTTAATTGAAAGGGCAACACTGCTGCTGTCGACAGGCAATTGTCATTATTTGAACAAGAATTGGTCATTTAGTTTGTGTTTGATCGCCACACAGTGCTAAAAATAGAGGGAAATAAATATGTAACTTCTAAACGGTAAGTCCGATTTGATTGAAATTTCACAAGCATATATTTAGGGCAAAAATTCTCAAATCGCATATTCGATATCAACATATAAGAATTGCGGGATTGCTGTAAATAAATTTCAAAACATGTTTTTATTTTTCCATTATTAATAGAAAATTCTGCATAACTGTAAAATTTCACTAAAAACTATTCATAAATAAAAATTTTATTTCAATTTGAAAAATTTGTATCCATGCAAAAATTAGATAAAACTATTTCTTGTCATATTTTTCAAAAAATGAATTTTTTAATTGTCTAAAGTTATATACATTTTTGAAAAGTAGACAATATATCCATTGATATATAATA
Source organism: Calliphora vicina (assembly GCF_958450345.1). Lineage (NCBI taxonomy): Eukaryota > Metazoa > Arthropoda > Insecta > Diptera > Calliphoridae > Calliphora > Calliphora vicina. The sequence goes on from NC_088782.1 coordinate 95,191,182, forward strand.
TGTCTCCCTTATGTTTTTTACGTGGCATATCAATTAGGGAAAACTTAACAACTCGCAGAGAATGAGGTCTCTACACCCGAAACAATTTGAAAAATTAACGATATGGTGTTGGCAGATCGGAGATTGAAAGTGCGAAAGAATGTGGAATGATCACTTGGGTATAAGAAAGCTTTCCGCATGAAAGCTCTAACCCAATCGTGTGACAATTTCGCAGGAGTGTTTTGCGCTGTTTCGTAATCGAGGACGAAATGTGGATCCACCACAACATACCAGAGAAGCAACAAGCAGTCAAAACAATTGGTTTCTCGGTGTGAATCGGAGTTAAAGAAGGCCATAGAGGGTTTGCCAACCAATAAAGTCACGACGACCATTTTATGGATGCACGCATTATAATCCACATTGATTACATTCAAAAGGAAACAATCAATGGCGAATATTACGCGAGCTTATTTGGTCGATTTAATGAGGATTTGAAAAAAACGACCTCATTTGGCCAAGAAAAATGCAAGGGTGCACACATGTGCTGTTTCCATGCTAAAATTTCAGCCAGCTAGCTCCTTTCGTTTGGTTTCTATCGTGTTTTAAACAGACAGACAGACGGACGCCCATAGCTAGATCGACTTAGAATTTAACATTTTTTTGATGGTGGGTATACAAACATTAAATCTTATTACAATTGCTGAAGTAATAGTAATCGTAGTGCCAGAAAACCGTGAGAATTAGTTTTGTCATTGATGAAGATATTTAAACACTTTTAACTTATGTTTTTCTTTGGGTCTATACATGTGTAAATTTTTCAAATCGTACTTGTATGTATTAACCATTTACTATAACACTGGTGGTGGTCATTGTAGTTTAGCATGAAACCATGTTATAATTTCTTTTTTTGTTAAAGTACCCTACTATAGAAAATAATGGTATTTTGGTGTTGTTGAAGTGCTGGCAATAGGAACGATATTAATTCTTAGTTATCTTAAAAAATTAAACCTTTTTAAAAATCTCCTTGTGTTTATAAAAAATCAAAATCCTACACAAATGCATTGCAACGACCATTAAAATATTTTCAAATATCTGTCAATGTGTGGTGAAAATATTTCAGATAATACAGTATACGGAATTTCAATTCATCGGAGCCTTAATAACACTCTGCTACAAAATAACACTTTTTTACAGAACTTGAAAAGCGACCTAGTGGGGATTGAAGGCCTAGGCTAATACATACTAAAACTGTTTTTAAAGATTTTTAAAAAACTGTTTTATGTTAGGTCGTAGTACTTTAGTACCTCTTATTCACACATTTTTATATCGATTTCAAAATTTTAAAAAATGTTGGGTAGGCAATGAATTGAGCTTTCACAAAATGTATACATAAAATGCACATTCCAAGCTTTAATTTTAATATTTTTTCGTAATTTTTCAAATGAAACTCAATTTTTTTTGTATAGTATTTTAAAGAAAATTTTATGTAGACAAAAACGAGACATTAGTTATTAAAATCGGATTATACTTGCAAAAGTTCTCAGTAAGTCCTATAACCCACGCTAGGTGGTTTTCCAAGTTTTTTTTCCATCGTAGCACCGTGAAATTTTTGATAGTTTCATTAATTGATTCTGAAAAAGTTTATACGTAAATTCATAGTCCTCTACTATTTAGAATTTAACCCCCATATGCATAAACAGTAGGGTTATCGGCCCGGTTTTTAATAACCGGTTATAACCGGTTTTTTTGGTTAAGTCGTTTTCGGTTTTTTTTGAAAAGCTCACATTTCGAATATCGAAGAAACCGGATTTTTCTCCTCGATAGCCGGTTTTTTCTAAAAGTGTGTTTTTATGAGTTTTAGTGTATTAAAAACTTTAAAACTATTAAAAATCCAAAAAACTTTTCTGAAATAATATTCCAACTATTTTAGAAGACTTTTTATATTTAGAAAAATGACACAAGCGATCTGGAAAGCTTGAAAACTTACTTAATGCTTTCATAACTACATATACGTCCTACAAGTACACTGAGTGATCTGAAAGATCATTTTCAATGTTTAGTTATATAAAAACAAAGGAAACAAATCGAAATACTCCAAAGCATTTAAACTGTGTTTTATTGCTATGTTTTAACATTCATAAGGTCTTCAAATATTTGTAGTTAACTATCTTCGGGTCAAATCTATCCCGAATAGAAAATATATATTTTTTTCCATTTTTTCAAAATGTGTCAAATTTGACCCGAATATCTTATGAAGGATAAGAAAACAATAGCTTTGGTACAAGGGGAATCCCAGTTTTCATACAAATATAATGTAGCAAGTACGATGAAAAGAGACGGTTATATGTTAGTGCTACCAAAGCTCTGAAAACATTTAACTTAATTGTGCATAACAAAAATTTAAGATTTTACCTCCAGGTCAAATTTGACCCAATCAAATTTAATAAAATTCATAAAATATCAAATATATCAACCACTCACTTTTAGAAAAAATTAAATTTTAATATCAAAATGGGTCGAATTTGACCCGAAGATCTTGTGAACGTTAAAAGAAGTAATCAAAATTAGAATTAAAAAATATTTAAGCGTTTTAAAAAGGCATATTTTTTGTAATTAGAATACATGTGTAATCTTTATCATAAGTATGAGATCTTTAATATAAAATAAAACTTATTTTCTTCTTATTTCTAGGCGTTTTAATATTTTGCCAAAAAACCGGTTAACCGGTTATTATTAAAAAATCGAAACCGGTTTATATTAAATTACAATTTTTCGAATAAACCAAAAACCGGTTTCTAAAAAATGTCGAAGAATCGATCACCCTAACAAACAGTTTATAAATTTATCAAAGGTTTATAATACAAAATTTCCATAAAAAATCTGTTTCATAAACCTTTAATAAATTTATAAACTGTTTATGCATATGGAGGTAAGTGTTTTCTGCCCGAAATCGAAAACTGAAAGCTTCACCAAAAATATTTTCTTTAATTTCTACTGTATTTATTTTATAGACTTAAAAATGTAAAGCGAACTTTCAAAAAACTTATAAAGTTTAACAATTTTTAAAAATGTTGAAGTCGTTGTTTTCAATATTTTGATATTATGGCTTAGGCTTGAGTTACTGCATCAAGTGCTGCAATTATTGTAATGTATATTAGTAGTTTAGACTTTAAACCAGACCAAATGTTTGATATAATGCGTATAATAAGAAATATAAATAAAAATAACCATCAAAGATAACATAAAGATATCACAGAAAATGTACAATATTTTAAGATATTGCAGAAATCTGGCGTTCATTAGAGTAAAATCCATATGATCGGAAGTAATGATCTGAACTCATGCCTGTAATTTCAACAATGTCAATTTTACTTCTAAGATAACTTATCGAAATTTGCACGAAATTATCGTATGTTACATTTATACATAGTAAAATGTTATATCGATATTCGCTAAATTTATGGAAATGTTACTACTTAAGTTAATTTTAACGTATGTGAAATTTAATTTACTAAATCGGTTATTGTATCGCATTTAAAATTTGGTATTGATGATACCAGCCAAAGCAAAGAAATTGAATAATAAAGCTCTCCTGTAAAATTTGGTTTCTGTAACATACGATATTTCGCGCAAAGGGGTCGATATGTATTGTATTTTACATCATAGATTTTTTTGAAATTTTCGTCCATGTTCCTGAATCAGGGACTAAGAAATCGGTTACAAGATTTAATTACTAAATTGGAATAACATAAAAACAAGAAATTGTTTGTTCTAGTTTTGCAAATATTTAAGGTGTAGCGTATACAAAATTCGTCACTAAAGACTGACATTGATTTCCTTACTTATTTTATTTTGGCCTTAGTAAAAAAAAATAAAACTTTGCTTCATTTAATTTTTTATTATTTTTTTTTGTTCTGTGGGATCTAGACAACTGACACAATATGTTTGTGTGTGTGTGAATTACTGGTATGTTGCATGAATATGTTGTATCTACTTTAGTTGTTTTTCTGTAAACTGTCTACATCGACATGTTTTTAAAATGTTGTGTTTTTGTTTTTTTGTTTCAGAATTTCTTTTTTGCAGTATTTTTTTCGATTACATATTTGGTTTGAATTAAAGGGTCAATTTTCATAAACCTATATGAATCAACCCAAAAAAACAAAAAAAAAAAACACACACCAAAAAAAAGCTATGTCCAAAATAAATGTTCTGTGAAGGAATTTTTTGGCCATAACAACAAAATACAGAAAGTTGAAATAAAAAAAACAGAATAATAAATACGGAAGTGGTCTGATATGGGAGATAAGTTTGAATGTCTGTATTCAATAACAAAATAACTCATTCGTAATATGGTTAACATTGTAAAGTTTATGGTTTAGTGGTCCGTTATAAAAACTAAGCAGATCGAAAAAGTCACCGAAAATTACTTTTAATAAGCAATGTCGATCCTTTTGCAACTAATACTGGGAAATTCTGGAGCATTTAAATGTGTACTATAGTTTTAACAAAAATTGTGACTGAAAAACAGAATCAACATAGAAGAAAACATAACATACATTAAAATTGCTTCATTGTGAACTGACAGCTGACTAATGAAAACAAAACAAGTAATAATGAACTCGATCTAACTCAATCAAATTTAAACAGAAATAATATTAAAGAAAGCTTTGCTAATAAGTATTTTAATGAACTCAATTTACTTTTATTATATTCAAAACCTATGAGAGTATCTTCTGGTTGGGAAAATTAAATATTCTGGTTTTAGCAAAACTTAACGCTTTTGGTGTCGGTAATAACTTCTCTATATTTATATCGAGCTTTCTCAGAGATCGCACTATATGAGTTGTTATAGATGAAATCGCATCAAATGAGTTGAAGATAAATTGGGAGGTACCGCAAGGCTTCGTTATTTCTCATACTCTATTAGTTTTTAAACGACCTTCTACGTCAAACTTCCACGCAAAACTCAATGTTGTATCTTAACACACAAATGCACAACAGATCATGTTGCTCCATCTGGGTGGAATCAGAATTTCTTGATGTACTAGGCATGAGTATTCAGTGCGATGTCCGCTGCACAAAACACATTTTACAAGTGTCAAAGGATGCATTCAAGTGCCTAGGTTTTCTTAAACGTTGTCAGAAATACTTCACTGCATCTCATCTCCTTACTATTTACACCACTTATATCCGACCCAAAATGGAATACAACTCTCATGTGTGCTGCGAAGTCTATTTTGGAGTTACTCGACCGCGTACAGGAGAGGGCAAAGCTGCCTATCGGTGACAGTAGGATATCCAGCTCTATAGACTCAGTGGAACATCGTCACAATGTGGATTGTGTATCACTGTTCTACCGATACTGCAATGGTATGAGCTCTACTGAAATTAGGGAACTGGTTCCCGAAACCCGTACTTTATTACGCAACACACGTTCTTCGGCAAGGGCTCATCAATTGGTTGTCGACTGGACTGTGGATCGCACAACACAGGTGAAATTCTTTGATTAGCAGTACTGTCCGTATGTGGAATAAGCTTCCTTCTGAAGCCTTTCCTGTCACTTGCAATATAGAAAAATTCAAATCAAATATTCACAAACACTACTTCATCTATTTTCCCTCCCATAACCTATTTTTCTAGTTCCAACACAATGCTTTGCACTCATTTCCTGAGTGCTGGTGCAAAAAAAATAATAAAACATTTAAAATATAATTGCCGGAGTCTTTATTATGACCCGTAATAGGCATCTCTGTACCTTACTTTTTGAAGAAAAGTTGAACTAAACGTTTACCGACGCGACTATGCAGTTAATGGTCAACTCGGAAGGTACATTGCTACCGGTCCTCGCGAGACTTAACATAACCTTAAAGAAAAAATCCAGAGATGTGATATCATTAATCACCCTAAGTAAAGCCTCAAAAGTAAGTAAACACCATAAATTATTTGATTTTTTTTGAAGGTAATGAAAATCTTAAAATCTATCCATCGATTAAAATGGAAAAGTATCGGGTTCTTGGAGATTGGTCTGAATAATACATTCAGTTGTGAAAAAAAGATTTAAGTCGGACTATAATGATTTTCATGATCTTAATAAAATCAAAAAATTCACTGATGTTTACTCACTTTTGAGGCTGCGTGTGTATTTGACTTCTTTTTAATATATGAGATTCCTCATGAAAATTGGTGATCGGGCATGTCGGATATTTGTAACGTTCAGAAATAATGTTTTCACAGCCACATTTTACTTTCGACCCAAAATCGCTATCATTCAGGAAATTTCGAAAGTTTTGTTTTCAAAATGTTAATTATTCTGAGTGTGTCATATATGATGGCTATGATCAATGGTAGATCGATCTTCGCAAAATTTTTTCAGAGCAATTTATGCATCGCTTTTCTCGCTATTTTAGTGCTTTTTGGGAAAAACGCCAGATTGGCAAGATTCACATTAATGTCTTCTTAATATAATTTCACCAACTATTATGACAAAGTGGTCAACGCCAGAGCTTCAATTCTAGACGAAAAATATCCAATATTATATTTAATGCCATTCTTCCGGCATATCAAGGTTGGAACTAGTTAACATATACTCAAAAATTTCAAATCAGAAGAAAATTTTGTTTCCAATTTAAATTTATTTTACAAATATTTCCCTACTTTTAACAAAATGTCAATGTCGAAATATTGCCTATGGGTCTAAAACTAGAAACTTCATATAAAATGGGCAACAATAAAATAAGGGTCATCCTAGTATTCCTGTAGTATTCGAAGTAGTATTCATCAGCAAATGTATGTGATCTACAAGAGTAGTCCAAAAATACTTTCCTCGGGGACTCCGATATTATATACTTAAAAGAATGTTCAGATGCTTGTGAAACATCTATGAAAATCTATGAACAGTACTTAATTTTCCCAAAGCCTTTATTACTTCGCTAACCAGTCTGTGAAATGGTGCCAAGTTTCTGATCAGTTGGCATAATCTGCATCGGTTCTCAAATATGCTCAGCTAGTTTCCAAAAATCCTTGTAAATATTTTGGAGACATTTGACAATTTACTAAGTGTTGGATTGCATTTTATTGTGATATTTGTCTTTAGTGATAATTTCCAGAGATAATTTCCATTTTGGTTAATAATATTCAAGATTCATGGTCTCTTGTTTTACATATGTATATATTGAAGTTTTCTTGTGTAAAAATGCTATTATAAAGTGTCACTATTGAACTTATCTCCCTTGGTTGAAAGTAGTTTGGTCAGTTAACCTATGATCAATAACGTTTTCAAATGGTCGAACAAAACAAATTTAAAACCTACCATTGCTCCTTCAGTTAGCGTAGTCATATAAATGTATTTATATGAAATTTATTTGAAAATGTTGCGTGTAACCAAACGTTTTTCATAAAACACGTCGCATATTTAAGAAATAAATCTATTTTATGAAAGTTTCTGAAGTTGTACTCGTAAGGAAACCGTTAATATCTAATTACAATCGTATTGTAAATTACTAACAAGAATTTCCAACTAGTTTGACACTATTCCGGGTTAGAAATATAAATCTGCTGTATTCATGGCAAATAAATATTATAAATTGCTTTTTAACGCGTGATATTTAACAGTTTCATTCATAATGTTCAACCAACTTTTGTTTCTGCTGTATTTGCCTGGTTATATTTATACGGAATTATAATTTATTTATACGTACATCCATATGTATGTATCTAAGTATGTATTTTGTTTTCAGTTGGATTTTCTTTCTACAAAAAATACTTGTACAATACATAATTATAATTTCTGTTACTAATCAAGTGCGTGTTAACGAACAATATTCTTTTAATTTCCTGTGTATGAAAGTCTCAATGCTCAGTATGTTTCCCTGACTGACTGAATAAATGCATGAATGAATGAATTTTGTGAATTGATATGCTGAATGTTGTATTCATAAATTGCGGTTCAACAAAAAAAAAATACTCCTATGTTAAACATAAATTCAAATTAAATTCATAAAAACAAACAGCCGAATACGAGTATGATACATATGGAACATGTTTAAATCTAATCAAACATACATATGGATGTAGTACGTTTTAATTCATATACCACTCTATGCATTGCATTTCAGAATATACATACATATGTATATTGAAATGGCTACCAACAATAACAAATACTCTTTAATTGCATTAGATGTGCTACGTTATAGATTATCAGATGATCATATACAATACCGCGCAACAATTTAGAAAAATCTAATCGTAAAACTTTGCATCGATAATATTTTGACTTTTTAGATGTTTCGAATCTGCGTTTACTATATGCCAGTTTACTTAATTTCCAATATCAACAACACTATCCAAATAAAAACATAGACATTGATTTTTTAACATCAGTACAGGTTTCCACCCAATGTATTATTTTAATAATTCTAGAACGTTTTTGGTTCATTTCCCGAATTCTTATGCGGGAGCAATTTCCCGGGAATATCCTGGACTATTTTTTTGGAAAATTTTCGGGAAATGTTTGTCGTTAATTGGCAAAGAACCATAACGGTTAAAATTACTGATTACTGAACTCAAGCCACAGTATAAAAATGATTCCTTCTTAAAACAACTGTTAAGGTGCGTAACATTACAATATTCGTAAATAGAGAAAATAGTAACAATAATAGTGGTTTAAATTTGTTTATCTACAATCTGATTTGAAAAATTTCCCTTTCGAAACTAACTACGCATGTTTTACAGATTTAACATAGTCGAAATTCTTAAGTTTTTTAATTAAACAATAGAGTTTATTGATTTTATACCGATTAAAACTACAAGAGTGATAATGCCGATCCAAAGCCACTATTAAATTAGAAAGCTTTAAAAAGGTTTGTTTGCACCTATGTGTGAGTGGCTTGGCTGAAAATAGGCTTGATTGGATTAATGCGAGTGACACCATCCATACACAGTAAATAGTCTTCCAACTTTATACGAATCAATTTCCTATCAATATGATATCAATGTTTTTGTATGTATATTATACATACATGTATTCTAGTAACAAAAATAAGCCTTTAATTTTAATTTTGATTACTTTTTTAACCTTCACAAGCTATTCGGGTCAAATTTGACCCATTTTTAAATTAAAATTGATTTTTTTCTAAAAGTGAGTGGTTGATATTTTTGATATTTTATTTCATTTCAAATGTCAACCACTACGTTATGTTTTTAGAAAAACAAAATGGCTACAAAATATCTATACTATTTTTTAAGGTTTTTGAGTCATATTTGACCTGGAGCAAAAATCTTGAATTTTTGTTAGCCACAATGTTAAATTTTTTCAGAGCTGTCTGTCTCATTTCATCATACCTGTTGAACATTATTATAATTGTATGAAAACTGGGATTCCCCGGTTAGATACTGTGTTATGCTATATTTTTCTTATCCTTCATATGGTCTTCAGGTCCAATTTGACCCATTTTGAAATTAAAATTGAATTTTTTCAAAATGTGAGTGGCTGATATTTTTGATATTTTATGACTATTATTTAATTTCAAATGTCAAAAACTATGTTAGGTTTAAACAAAAAATTGCCAAAAAAGATGTGTTTTCTATTTGGGCCAAATTAGAAGGTTAAAATAATCTCTTAGGAATAAAACACAGTTTAAATGCTTTGGAGTGTATCGATTTTTTTTAATTTAAGTTTTTAATATACTAAAACTCATAAAAACAAACTTTTAGAAAAAACCGGCTAATCGAGAAAAAAACCCGGTTTCTTCGATATTCGAAATGTGAGCTTTAAAAAAAAAAACAAAACCGACTTAATCAAATAAACCGGTTAACCGGTAATTAAAAACCAGGCCGATCACCCTAGTATATATATTCTGGATTGTTACAGGTAGCGGAGTCAAAAGGCATCTCCGCCTGTATATTGAAATCAACTTTCCGTAGCCCCCAAATAACTTACATACATGATTCATACTTCAATATACCGGTATTACTCCTGGCTCTGCTATTTAAAATCGAGACAACCGTCCCACAAATGTCTGAGATATAAGAAAAAAACCAGAACCTCGAGAAAATATAGATATCCAATAATAGATATTACAAAGACAATGCAATGGCGTAAAGTAAGTCGGACCTACAATGGGTCAAAATCGGGAAAAATATTTTTTTTTTAATTTTGTTTACCTAAAAATATTTAAAATTTTTATTTTAAAGTATAATTTGGTGAAGTGTATATATGATTCAGCAAAGCTGAATATAGATCTCTTGCTTGTTTTACATAGTTTGCTGAAAATGGGCGATATTAGATTAGTTGACGTGACACCTATACAATGTAAATTGTTAATTTCGATTATCTGCAGAACTATAATCGCAAAATAATTTAAACTTTGTTCGAATTAATTTCTTATCACTATACGTAGTTTGGCTGAAAATGGCCGGGATTGGAGTAGTGCCGTTGGCAACTATTATACAAAGTAAATAGTAATTTTCGAATATCTGGAGAACTATAATTGTGAATTTCAAACAAAAATGCACGGGATTGGAACAGGGGGTAAGTCACCTACAATACAAAGTAAATTGTCATTTCCAAATATTTTGACTACTAGAATTGCAAGATTCTTCAAACGTTGTCCGAATGGCTCTCATATCATTTAACATAGTTTCGCTGAAAATTTTTGGGATTGAATTAGTGGAAGCGACAAAGTAAATAGTTAATTTGGAAGATCTGGAGAACTATAATTATAAATGTATTTCAACTTTGTATGAATCCATTTCTTATCACTTTGCAAAATTAATTAGAGTTAAGCAATTATTAAATGTTTTAGTATAATTAAAATAAATGAATGAATGAATATAATGTATTATGTTTGTATTAATGGTTGCAAAAGGATTAATCTTTTGTCATTATTGGGTTATGAAATTTTGTTTCCGACATATCGAGCCCTTAGCACCAAAATTTTTTTTTATTGCTAAAATTAAAATTTTATGGACCGACTGATGTTTTAGCGTTTTCAGAATATCAAAATTTTTAATAACTTCAAAATTATAGGGGGTAAGATTTTATCGTAAGTCAATGTTTACATTTTACAGTAAACGAATTTCATCGTAAGCGATGAAATAGGACACCTATTATGATATGATCCTATTTCTTCGTTTGAGTACCGATTTCAAAAAAATTACACACATAAAATCTTTTCATCGATCTATCAATTGTCTCTTATAGCTTAGGAGATATTCGCATTTGAAAATTAAATTTTCAATATTTTTACCCAACCTACTCCAGTTTTTTGATAACAGTGTATTCAAATATTTTCTCCAGTTTTCCTTCATTGGATTAACAACATACGTATGTGTCAAATAAGATAAGAACTGTTTAAAAATAATGACTAAGTCCAAAGTTATATGCATTTGAATTTAAAAAATTTTGAAATGCCGATTTTTCGTTAATTTTTTTGGAAAAAATAACTTTTTTCCTTATTAAGTTAACGCAAAAAATTTCTAAGAGGATGTATAAGGAATGTATACTTTTTTTTTGTAAAAATTTTTGTTACCGAGGGGACCAGGTCCATTCAAAAAACACCTATTTTTTATGTAAAATTAAACTTTAGAGCAAAAATTCTCAAATCGCATATTCGATATCAAAATATGCTTTTAATTATTTTTTAAAGGATTCCGATAACTCCGACCCTGGTATGGATATTATAGCAAAAAAAACTGCAAATTTCCATGTTTGGGATTTTTCAACACTTTTTTGGGAATTGCGGGATTGCTGATAATAAATTTCAAAATTCGTTCTTATTTTTTCCATTTTAAATCGAAAATTTTACATAACTGTGAAATTTCATTAAAAACTATTCATAAATAAATATTTTATTTCAATTCGAAAAATTTGTATCTATGCAAAAATTCAATAAAAAATATTTTTTGTCATAATTTTCAATAAAGTATTTAATGAATTTTTAATTGTCAAAAGTTATAAATATTTTTGAAAAATAGACAAATAGCTTGAACGAAATTATAATATATCGCATCATAAAATTTTTAATTCTATGTATAAATTTCAAAATAATCGAAAAAACCTTCTCCTGTAAAATTTGTGTTTTGTCGCTTACGATAATTTGGCGCTAAGGGCTCGATATGCTGCTGCCGAAAAACATGTTTCATATTGGCAAAACCGTGTGCAAATACTTATAACAAATCTGTAAGTATTTTCCTCTTGTTCCTTCAGAAATAAAGTGATCTATTTCTTTTGCAAGTTTTTTCGAAATATTTTAATTTTTTTCGAGCTCCTCATCTGAGATAAAATCAATTTCGTTTGAAGAGGATTTAAATTGAGTTTTGTCAGATAACTTACAAAAAATGGTGAAGAATTGATTTTCCTGAACTTCACTCTAGGAAAACAAAAATTCCGCTTTCATTTATTAACTATGTTGTAGCAGGAGTTGCGCCTAACAACTTTGCTGAACATCACTTTGCGATACTCGGGCATGTAGAATGTCAAAATGCATGAAAAAGGCACACAAAAATTACAATTTCCCCTATTTATTTATGAAAAAAAGGGATTTGGAAAATCCCGGGTATTAAAATTAAAAAATTTTCGGGAACGGGATTCCCCGTTTGGCATCTATAATTGTGGGATCAGAACAGTGAAGTAGTAAATCTCATACCATGTATATGAGTATTTTAGAATATCAAGTGAACGGTAATTGTGAGAGTATTTAAACATTGTATAAATAGCTTATATGACAGTGTCCCGCTATGTCAAAAAATTAAGGGGATCGGAGAAAGGTACGTGCCCCTGTCATAGAAAGATGAATATTATTAACTATCGTATATTTTGGGAACTACTATAGACGGAGTTTTCATTCTTCGTTTAAATTGCTTTGTTGCCAGAATACTTACATGGTTTTTCTTAAATTGAGAGGGATCGGAACAGGTTAGGTAACCCGTTCCACATTCGGTTAATTGTATTAGAGGATATCTGGAGATAATATTATGATTCTCAATACTTTTCATGTGTTATTTAAGTACCATTGTACGTAGTTGGTGTGCAAATGGGTGGTATTAGATATACTTTAAATTTGTTTTTCTTTACTACGAAAAGTGAAGCGCACCGGGTTAAGCTAGTATATGATATAAATACTGAAAATATTTGTTTGTGAAAAAATAGACAAATCAAGGAAGTCGTGGCTTTTTTTAAATAGCAATAGAACCAGGAATATTCCCGATATATTAATATATCAACCATGTTATTTGGGGCTTCGTACAGTTGACTTCATTCCTGGCGAAGGGTACAAAAATATGTTTGACTAAAGGTAGACAAGGAAACTTATTAAGTATCGACAGCTCAATGAGAAGCCGAAATTAGTTTCGACATAAATGCATCCTTCACAATGGTTTACATCAACCTCATTATATATCTCTATCAAGTTCCCTGTTCCTAAACAATGTTTACATTAAGCCCTATTACTTCCAATACCAAACCTGTAAGGAATTTGTCCCCAGTGTATATGAAATTGGTGTAATCTTCATGTTTTGGAAAACCATTCAAATTGTGAATACGAGAGGTGTAGATAAAATATTCAGATTCTTCAGTATATAAATATTTGTCCTCGATTGGCCAGTAGATCGTAGCTAAATGCATTGAATACAATACATAATTAATTTGTTTTAATAAATATTTGCAAAATACAGCAAAATTATAGTGAATTGTGTTGTTAGTCAATACACTTTTCAATTAATGAAATTAAAGTTATTGTAATTTTTTTTTTAAAATACAGCCTATAATTATTCCACGAACTGTGTTTTAGTCAATGCAGCAAATATCGGTCTCAAATGCAACAGCAAAAAGTCTAAATTAATACGAATTTAATTGGCATAAATGAGTTGATGTTACATTTTAATAATTTTGAAATAATGTTGATGTTCAATGTTTCAAAATGTATAATGACGATGGCATATGAATGCATAAAAATGCATTTTATAGCATGAGAATGCATGTTGTACGATTCTATACATGTTTGTAGATGTCTATATGAATATCAATTGCAACATTATTAAAAATTTTTAGTGTTTTTTGTGTTTGAATTTGGTTTGTTGGTTTCTGTTTTTTTTTTTTTGCTCTCGTGCTGCGTGTGCTGTTTATTGTTTTGGATTTTTGCCAAAGCACGCATTTGTTGCACGCCATTAGCATAAATTGTTTTATATGTAGATTGTACATATTTAGTTGTTTTGTTGTTGTTCATTTAGTTGTACGTAGAATGTATGTATGTTACAGTTTCTGTATGTTTTTCCAACATTCTATACATACTTGAACAAACAAACAAACATTCATACAATATATCATTGTAAAAATTACCCTCCTCAAAGCTGTGAACTGAAAACTACATAAAAAACAATGCGAACAAAACGAAAAATACTTGTATCATAAATGCTTTGGTCACTGACGCACACATCCGTGTTTTATTTTTTTTTTTGGTTTTTGGTGAAAGAATCAAACAAAAATATTATAACAACGCGAAGAACAAACAAACTTGAAAATATGGCCAAATTCTACAAAATAGTACCCTATAAGTACCCTATCAGACATTTAAGGAACCAACACTTTTCGTTTTCTTAATTTATTAGCCAAAGTTGGAATACCTAACATCAAGTGTCTCAATAGTTCTAATAAAATTCGGTCCACTTTAGTGTAGGGTACATAATATAACACATATTTGTAGCTAAAGTCGCCTGGCTAGTGAATGGCTGGAATGGATGGCAAGCTGATTATTACATTTTTAAATAAAAACCCGTAATACTATTAATAACACTGGACTACAATGATTTTGGTGCCGTCAAAACTAAAACTGATTTAAAGTTCAAGGGTCTGCGATTTTTGATATATCGAAAAAAGTGGGCGTAAATGTGGGCGCGGTCAATTTTTCTTTCAGTAAAAACATACATAAATTGATTTACTACGAAAATTTCGGTGCAGTCGCTTTCCGATTTTAGATAAATCGAAAAAAGTAAAAGGGTTTGGTAAATTTTTGTTTCCGTAAAAATTTAAGTTGGATTATGACGAACATTTAAAAAAATTGTACAAATCGCTCCAGCCATTCTCAACTGATGCAATTATCAACGAACGACATGCCGTTCATTTGATGTCGCGACATTTGATTTTTATTTATATAGATTTGTTTACAGAAATGAAAATATAAGATTACGAAACGGGCACACGAATTTACTTATGACAGCCAATATAGAAAAATGTATGGTAGATCCAAAGCTACACATAGGTAAAACAATTTAAATACATTATTGGTGTTACCAATGCATACCTAATACAAAACCACTAACGTTATATCAGCATTTTTTTATTTTTTATACCCTACACCACCATAGTGGGGAGGGTATTATGCGTTTGTGCAGATGTTTGTAACGCCCAAAAATATTAGTCTAACACCCAGCTTAAAGTATACCGATCGACTTAGAATCACTTTCTGATTAAGCGATGTCCGTCCGTCCGTCCGTCTGGTCGGCTGGCTGGCTGGCTGTCCATGTAAACCTTGTGCGCAGAGTACAGGTCGCAATTTTGAAGATATTTCGATCAAATTTGGTACATATTATTTCTTCGGTTCAAGGGCCAAGCCTATTGAAACTGGATGAAATCGGTCCACTATTTCACCTAGCCCCCATACAAATGTCCTCTCAAAATTGGACTTTATCGGTCATATATGTTTAATTTATATATGTATCTCCACAAATTCCGCTCCAAATAAGTTTTATATACACAAAATTTATGTCACCAAATTTTGTTACGATCGGTCCATAATTAGTCATAGCTCCCATATAGACCCGCTTCCGAAAATCACTTTAACGTGCATAAATCGCTTAAAAATGTTGGTAAACACACAAAATTCAACATAGTTAACTTTAATATAGACATAAATCACACGACCTAATTTCATGCTGATCGGTCCATAATTGGTCATAGCCCCCATATAACCCCACTTCCGAAAATCACTCAAAAATATAAATTATTGAAATTTTTTAAAAAGTCGACTTTTTGAACTTTCGACTTTTGGTAGTTTATGAAAAGTCGACTTTTCGAACTTTCGACTTTTTAGTTAATCGACTTTTTTCGACTTTCGGCTATTTCGGCTTTTCGACTTTTTTCAACTTTTTACCATTTCTTGTAAAAAATACATGGTTTCTACATTTATTGATGCGGCTTTTGTAATGTTTAGCATTAAAAATGAAATTTATCAAGGCGATAATAGTTAGAATAATGTTGTAAGAATTTTGTGTAGAAAAAAGCTTTATTTTATAAACATTTATTTATTATTTACATATATTAGCATACACTACAAAAAATGCAAGTGCAATATTTTTTTAACAATCTAAAAAGTCGTTATCGACTATTTTCGACTATTCGACTTTTATCGACGTTTGAGATAACATAATCGATTGTTCGACTTTTTTCCGACCAAAAAGTCGATTTCGACTTTTCGACTTTTTTCGAACAATCGACTAATAGAACCCTAATGTATAGCGTACCTAATATATAATTGCGATTCTGTCAATATTTCACCACTATATTTTAGCATTGCATCCGACGTATCTGGACCCTACAATTTCAGATTCTAAATAAAATCCAGGATGACACAAAACAATTTATTTTTAAGTATTTATTTCTGAGAAAAACTTGGTTTTGGTTCGTGTTGATTGGAACAAGTTGTTGTGAACATCATACACGACATTACTACATACTTATTTAAATTCAGAATTATAAAAAATTCGATTATTCTTCATAAAATTGTTCGAATTAATCGTTATTCGAAAATGGTAATTTTTTTTCGAACGATCATTATTCGAATAGATACCCAAATACATACATAGTAAATATTTATTTGTAGCGGTGGTGTGTGTAACTTTTCTGGTCAAAATGTGCGTGCTGTTTTATAGTTTTAGCATAATTCAAATGTATGTACTTGTATCAACCTCAACATCATCATAACAAAAACAACCATAATCATAAACGTCATCATCATCAACATTTTTATGCGCCATCATTAAAAACGTCAATATTGTTTTTATAAAAATAATACCACGAAACAAAAGAAAACGTAATTTCTTTATGTGTATTTTAAAAATTATGTTAATGAGCAGGACATGTTTTTTACTTTATTCTTATGTGTGTCAGTAAATTTTTTGTATTCGCGGTTCTAATGCGCATTAAATCGATTTATATACCATGAATTTCACCAAAGAACAAACAAAAAAAACTCAAGTTTTTAACATTGGGTCTTCCGATTTTGACCATATTCGTTAAACACATAACCTTAGAAGTCCTTTGTCTTCCGTTGTCCGGGCTTTGAGGTGGTGTGTACAATTGTCATGGGGCATTGTAGAGTAGCCAATCTTTGACAAGTTGAGACCAATGTTTCGGATCGTTATCTTGCTGAAAAATCCAACTTTAACCAAGAGTTAAAATATCAACGGATGCTCTCAAATTTTGTTCCAAAATGGATTTGTACTGATAACGATCCATATTATCCTCAATAAACACTAACTTTCCCACTCCAGAAGCAGCGACAGTTCCCCAAACCATCACACTGCCAACACCATGCATAACTGTAGCGAGTAAGTTTTTCGGATCCATTGCTGTATTTGTTTTGCGCCATACTTTATCTCCCCCATCACTTCCAAATATGTTATACTTCAACTCATCAGTGAACAAAACTCGCTTTCAGAATTCCATGTCCTTTTCAAAGTGCTTTTGGGCGAATACCAAACGAAGTTTGCGATCCGTTCGCTAATTTACGAGGAGTTTTGCTTTAATTACCATTATTATTTAAGGTTCTTTGAATTGTTCATGGATGAACAATAACTTCTGATCTTGTTGCGAGTTCTTTATCCAATTTTGTGGTATTTACTTTTGAGTTTTTGTTGACTTCTTTTAAAATGAAGATTACATCTCTACGATGTAGTTTCTTTGGGCGACCACTTCGCAGCTTGTTTTTAACTCTACCAGTGTTTTCAAAGTTACTGAATATTGTTTGAACTGTGGGCTTAATGAACTGCATGCTTATCTGTTAGTATTAAAAAAAAAACAGGACATGCTGTGGTCGTATGTAGACTTTTGTCAATGTTTTTTTATTGTTTTTTATGAATAATTTTTGCAAGTTTACATTGCAACAACTGTTTTTTGGTGCATAGCAATAAAAATAGATTTCAAACAAAACTGCATTATTATTTTTTTATTTGCCGGGTTTTCTCTAATAAAGTGGCAAAAATTGTGGTCGTAAGTAGACTTATGTCGACCACTGTATAAATTAAACATTTATGACCAATAAAGTCCAATTTCGGAAGGACATTTGTATGAGGGCTAGGTAAGATAATGGTCCTTGGGCCGAAAAAATAATATGTACCAAATTTGATCGAAATATCTTCAAAATTGCGACCTGTACTCTCAGGCCGACCGACTCAGAAAGTGATTCTAAGTCGATCGGTATACTTTATGGTGGGTGTTACACTAATATTTTTGGGCGTTACAAACATCTGCACAAACGCATTATACCCTCCCCACTATGGTGGTGTAATGTATAAAAAAGGATTACGATTCCAAACTCTGAGAATCACAAACAAATATATTTTTTTCCATTTACTTAACATTTGAAAACATTCTATGCAATAATCTTTTTGGAATTAGTTTTTTGTTTATTCAAATGTGACATATTTCTAAGAACAATATTTTTTCATAACTTCATTAAACAATTTATCCATTAATTCATAGAAACAAACTGCGAAATAGATGTTCATTAAGGTGGTCCTTAAAATAGACTTTTTCGATTTTCTAGGCTCACAAGGTTTCAAATAGGTCTAAATACTAAATGCTGAAAATGTAAGCAAAAATGGTCATCATATCTAGGTTGCTCAGTTTACTTGAAGTTACGAGTTGTGATCGAAGTAACAATATTAAATAAATAAAAATTGCCAGACAATTATAAAAGCTTTTTTAAGTTTTCTTTAAATATTTGGTAGAAATTCTTATATTTTACATCTTAAAATCCATGGGAAATAAATGCTTTTCAACTTTAGTATTTAAATTTTTGTAAATGTTGCTTCTTCAAATATTAAATGTTTTAAGTAAAATATGCAACAACTAAAAGATAAACGATTTTCGGCAAATAGTATGTATTTATGACATTGAAATATTACCGATCATGGAAACTCCGAAAATCGAATAAATTAAATTTGAGTTCCACCCTAATATTCATAATTACTGGAACTCTTTGTTTATACGTTTCATATAAATTACAACATTATTTATTTATTTAGTTTTTTTTTGTCTTTGTTGATGTTGTTTTATTGTCATAAGTCGTATTAAATTATGATGCATGTGTAGTAATTAATGTCATTTGCAGACATTAAAACAGCGGGAGTTATATTTCATTGAATTTATATGTTATTTGGACTCCCCATTTCAATTCTAAGTGGCAGCACAATGAATTTGTAATGTAATGACATGAGTATGTGAAGATGTAATTATGTGTTTTATTAACTAAATATTATTTAAATATTTATTCTCCACAGCAGCAATTAGCTTTTTAATTAAAGATCTAGAAGTATTTTTGAATTCAAAGGAGAGCTGTTCAAAATAATATCACACTTGTAAAACTACAAACTTTATTAATCATTTCAATATTTTTGAAAACTTTAGCGTTGTAGCTTTGCATACATACTCTCTCTCATGCACTTTAAAGTTTCTTTGCAAATTGGTTTTTATTATTTCTCATGATCTTTATAAAGTGTAAATATTTACATTAGGGTGG
This sequence comes from Calliphora vicina, assembly GCF_958450345.1. Classification (NCBI taxonomy): domain Eukaryota; kingdom Metazoa; phylum Arthropoda; class Insecta; order Diptera; family Calliphoridae; genus Calliphora; species Calliphora vicina. The sequence goes on from NC_088782.1 coordinate 95,210,957, forward strand.
GTCGATTTTTTCCACAAAAAATCGTATAGCAGAAACGCATTCTACAGAAAATTCTAAGAAATTTTCCCCTAGAAACCATAGTTCTAAAATCAAATCCTATACAATTCAACGCGGCCTAATATATAATATTTAAATTTACTTTACTTCAATATTAACAAAATGTTTAAATTTACTGATATATATTAATTAAAAACATTAAACTATAAAATACACAGATTCTCTTGTAAAAATAATTTACGACCAGTTTTTAAGTTAAAAACAAATATTCTATTTTGACAATAAATTGTCTAATTAATTGTTTTAGTTATCATCATAAATAACCAATAAACACAATATAAAACATTTCCAGTAATTTTAAACATCATTTATTAACACAAATTAAAAAACGGAAAAATACAAGTAGAAATTAATTTTAATTAATTTAATTTAATACTTACTAAATGTGACGAAAGCAAACTTTTTTTTTTATTTTTTTTTAATAATTAGCATAAATTTTATAAAGATGTAAAAATATATTATATCATTTACATCAATAAACTAAATATTATGTCAAACTGAAAGAGTTTTTTAATAAAGTATTTTAATTATTTTGATGTTTTTCTCCATATTTGATTGGTTTAAGGTGTAAACGAGGATATTTATCTTTCATTTTAACATATGTAGATTTTTGCAGGACAAAGAAGTTCATCAATAACTGTAACGGACTGGTTGGTATTAAAGCGGTGGCACTTTTAGTATTTTTTGGTTGCGGCTAAGCTCGCCGGAAATGGAGGATTCTTTTCCGCTTAAATCCGTTGACATTAAATTGTTATAGTGCCTGGTGTTCTTAATATTCATTTAGTGTTAATTATATGTATGTTTTTTTATGAACGGATTGACGCCAAGAAGAATTTCCTTTCAGCATATACATGGATTAGGTGAAATGAATCAGGTGTATTGATTCCATAGGTGACCCTCCCGCTATATGACCTTTAGTCAAATAACCATTAAGAGTTTAAATCCTAAAATTTTTGAAAACTCTCCCTTACTAAATCATCCTTAGTACTGAGGTTACATTCTCAACCTTAAATAAAGTTTAGCACAATATATACATTATCATTTCCTTTGATTTTCATTCAAATTTATACATTATTTATTTCTTCTCTTATACTCTAGGTCTACAGTCTCTTACTATACATTTTTTTACAACAATTCTATAAAGTTTTTATTTTTTTATTCATTGGTGCTCTTAAAAGTACAATTGTTCTCTTTAATATTACGTATACAAATTGGTTGTGGTATAGATTTATACAAGTGTATTAATGGTATCTTAAAGAGAAAACTTAATCATAGCTTAAATTAGTTATGATTATCTAGTTAAGAGAAGTATTGAATTTTTAAAGAGCGAGTTTAATTTTACACTTATAATTATAGTTACAAATTTTCTTATTAGCAATAATTTATATTTATGTCTTTTACAAAAAAATAGTTTAAGTAAAAATAGTTTTAGTTACTTTCAGTTTGTATATATTTTGATTATTTACATATGTATAATTATTTTATTATTTAGTTTTTTTTTTATCTTTATGTATATATACTCTTTCTCTTATTTTTAATTGTTAGTTTGCTTATTGTTAATTCCTATTATTTTAGATTTTATCGTTTTTAAGAATCGTATATACAAATTTTATTTAGGTAGTTGTTTTATATATATTTTACTTTTTTTTGTTATATATGTAGATTAGAATAGGGATAACGTTAAGTATTTTAGGTAATTTAATTTAGTAATTCTAGGTTAGTTCGAGTTTGTTACAATGATTCTATGCCGGACTGATTTGTTTGTCTTTTAATGTTTTGGAACACTTGTTTCCATACTACTCACTGTAGGCAATACCTCTTTTTTTGCTCCCGGATATGTGCAATTATCTGGACTCGCCGTCAACCTTCACGGTGCTATTGGCCACAAATCTGACTAAGCCTGGTATTCCGAATTGATGGCTACGTACGAAAAAATGTGTTGTCCTCTACTAGTTATTATATGGCTGTTCACTTTTTATAATTTTCAAAGTTTAACACGTTTTAATGTCTAGCACGTGTAATGGTATCTTTTTTACTTTCACGTTATGTTGTAATTGCTTTTAGTTTTTCCTTCTTCAAATTTGATGTTCCTTGTTCTCTGCCTACCTCAACAATCAATATTCTTCAAAAAAGCAAAAAAAACTCGTAACCAGGCGTATTTAACAAGGTCACCGCAGTGGCGAATTGAAATAAATATAGGCGAATTCACTTATGTTTTATATATGAAGTTTGACATAATGACGTACCTGCGAATATTTTTTTATATATGTAGTTTGATATTATTGCGTGCTAGTTTTGTAATCAGCTGTGCTCCCGTTGGCACCTTATTAAATGCACCTTGCTAGTAACTCTCTTTTATTATTTCAATGTTGGTAGCTTATAGCGCAATGAGTATTGCTATACGTGAAGATGTCAATCATTTAACTGCCTTTTAAATGTCGTAAGCAATAACATAAAGTGAGACATAGTTTTAGTAACATCTAGGTGGCAATAAATGGTATAACTGGATGTCATATAATGAACCAAATCAAATTTGTGTCCAAATTGTAACTAAATCTAACAAGTGTCCGTTACATAACATACATTTGGGAAATGCTAATATAATGGTATTAATAAACGTATAATTAATAACGGATAGAATTGGAATTTTTGTGACTAAATGACTAAAGTATAAAACTATTACGACTTTTTAATTATTATTTCATTAAGCTTCTCTAAAACGTAGAACATTTTATAAGGCATATTCTGGGGTCACGAACGTACGTTCGTACGCTTTTGATGTCCAAAGAATACGGAAAACAAAACTTTTCTTAGCATTTTGTTTTTTGCAATTCGATAGCATTTTGTTAGCTCTATGTTTAGTGCAAAAGATGGATTTCATCGAGTTTAAGTTTTCGTAATGAGAGTTATAAACATGTGGTAACGAACGTACGCAAAATAGAAGTCAACTTTTGCTGACAGTAATGAAATATAAAAATCGGCGAAATGAAACGGAATATTTAAAAGCGATTAATTTATTTTAAAAGTGTATTAATGTAGGTCTCTATCCGGTATTTACACAATAAAATATCTCTATTGGATTTTGTTTAATTGGCTTTTTTCTATAGCGGTATTCACTGTTAAGTGCGAATAGTCTTGCATCATTGCAAATGCAAAATTTTACCGTAATCCAATAACAAAATACACACAAAAACATTTACAATTTTGCATTTGCAATGATGCAATACCATTCGCACTTAATACTGAACTCCGCTTATATGTTTTACCAAAATTTTTGTGAGATTTATGAAAGTTAAAGTGATTTGCGGAAACGGGGTTTATATGGGAACAATGACTAATTATGAACCGATCACAATAACATTTGGTGACATGAATTCGGTAGTTTCAATAAGCTTCGCCATTGGGTCGTAAAAATTATATGTACCAAATTATAGCGAAATATCTTCAAATTATATACATTTTTACTAATTGTAGGAAATGCCCATATATAGTCTTTTAGCTGTCACACACTAAATTTGGGATCATTAATAACGAGACTTACCCTTTGCCCTAGTATTACCCATTTAATAATCCTAGCGTTATTTTTATCAAGCAATACTTAGAGTTCCCTCATTACTAAATGTTTCTAAGAAAATTAATTCATAATTGTTCGAATTCCATGAATCCTTACCTTATGTTGAGCTCGATTCATACTTGATATGATAAAAAATAAGATTGTTTTTATTTGTGCAATATTCAAAATGCTCACATTTGTATGCCCTACACCAGGCTATTGTGCTGATGTATTGAACACCAATAAAAATTAGTCTAATTTCCACTTAAAATTATATCGACCGACTCATCGATTTTATGACGATGGGTCCATAATTAGTAAAAGCTCTCATGGCCCACTTCCAAATATCTCTTTAATGAGAATTAACGTCTTACAAATTTTGGTAGCCAAATAAAATTCAACACGAATATGTTCCATATATACAGAAGTGATCTCACCTAATTTTATTGTGATCGCTCCACAATTCGTCATAGCTCCCATATAAGGCTCACTTCCGGAAATAATTTTAGCATGCACAAAGATTTTACAAGTATTAATATCGAGATAAAATAAGTTGTATTTGCACAGAAATCATGACAATATTGGGAAATTGATGAAGCTTCCAGGATACTTCCAACAATATATTTATTTATTCATATAAATCACATTACTATGAACTGTTAAGATGGATAGAAAGTAGATACTATGTTTATTTAATTGCTAAGAGTCTTTATTAACATTAATATTTTAAGTAAAATTTCAAATCGTGGAAACAGACTTTAGTTATGAAATAATGGCGGAAATAACCGTGAACATTTTTAAATTTTGAAAGAAAATAGTTTTTGCTCATATGCTTGGTGTAGGGTATTATATCAATAAATTGTAAACAGCTTAGTCGTAAATTACACAGTGATACAAAAAAGAATGAAGTAGAAATACCTGAGAAGTGATATTAGCAGGGCAACCAAAAATATGCTCTAAAAAAAGTGTTTTATGCGCATAAAATATGCACTTAAAAATGAAAAATATGCTCTTAAAATATAAAAAATATGCACTTAAAAATAGTTGGTTATTGTTTGATTTCAATGTTTTATTAAAAAGAATATAAGAAGTAAATAAAAGTTTGTTCAGTAATTAGTTGTATAATATTGTAGGGAGAGGATATCAAGAATTTCCTTAAAATCTACTTTATTATCATTTGCATTATGTTTCGAAATCACTATAGAGAGCGTTTGTAATTGTTTGGTAACAAATTGTATTGGATTTTGGAGCATTCATCATATATGAAGATTAACATCTAAATTTGATTTCCAAAATTAAAACAGAATTATCAAAAAACCTTACAATAGTGAAATGATTTGTTTTCTTTAAAACTGCGGAAAAATAAAAAAAACATTTTTGCATTTTTATTACTGGAACTCAAAATACCGTGACATTTTCTATGTTTTTTCCTTTCTCATCAATTGATTGTTTTTTAATGATTTCCTAATATCTTTGTTACAATTTGTGTAAATCTATCAACGTGATTTGAACGTGATATTTTCGATGGATCTTAATATTCTGAACATTTGCTGAAAAGTTGTTTAATTCTGCATTAGTGGTAAACTGTTAATGCCCAACCATAACTGTCTCAAGCCACCTTAAGTTTTTTTAAATGTATCCAACATTTTGTTAAGAAGTTGCCCATTTTCTTTTCTTTTAATTTTTTATGTATTTTTTACTATTTGTTAAATTTTGATATTTGTGTGTGAATATTATTAATTTAATTCAAATATATTGAAACTAAGATCCCTTAAGTCAATGAAAATTTAATGAAGATAAGTTGATTATGGGTACTCTAATTTTTTCTTTAAGTAGCTTAGGCAAATTATCATTGGACCTTAACAAAATTGTAAAATATAGAAATGAAAAATTACAATACAAGCAATAAAATTATATTTAGAAAACAAAATAATGGAAATAAAGAAAATATGCCACAAAAATATGCAGTTATGAGTTAAATATGCAAAAATATGCTATGAAACGCAATATATGCAAAAATATGCAGTAAAGAGCAAAATATGCAAAAATATGCACTAACAAATCGATGCCAAAATTCTTCTAATTGTCTGAAACGGATAAATAACTAACTCATATGTTTATACGATGCACAGCAAAAAATATGATATTGCATATTTTTGGTTGCCCTGGATATTAGTTTTCTGGTAGGTGTTGTCGAGTACAACAAGATTTTTTTTTTTAAATTTGCCAAACACCTTCATAATATTAATAGCGGATAAAAATCCTTTATTTCGGTGCTTTATATGCTTATAAGCGAGTAACTTAATTGAACATTAACTAATTTTAAGTTTCTCAGGCAAATTTCCAAAAAATATTATTGTTGTACTCGACAACATCTACCAAAAAAAAATTTAAAACTTCCCAGGCATTTTTTTGTCACACAGGTTTATTCTTAACTAAGTGATTGTATGAGAATATATCTTGTATTTAAAATTGACAATTTAGCTATCTTAGTGCTAGATCTATTACTTTTTAAATTCATTTATCACCAACAAATTCATCTAGTTCCTTTAGCAATTTGTGTTGCAACTCATTCTTAAATAAAATGAACTCGTTCTTTTCCCGAGAAAGTTTAAGATACTTGAAATTGTACCTATAAAAATACTACTATTTAGCTTAACTCTTGTAAAATATCCTTTTGAAAGATAATATTAATATTCACTAGCTCTAGACGGCTATAGTTCATACTATTCTCTTGTATGGGGTGGTCTTGTGAAGGCCTGCTCTGCACTGAAAAATACTGGATCGTGGTACTCTTTATAGAAAATGAAATGCTCTCGAATGTCGATCATCTCTTAACGAAATGACTGAACAGTTCAACATACGGATAATTTGGATCTCAGGACACGTTTTTATTAGATAAATTGCTCATAAAACTGAGGCACCATGCTTTCCTTAAGCAGGTAGATAAATAGCAAATTACTCCTGCTAAACACAGCTTAGAAAAGAATAATAAAAATGTTTATTTTTGCTTTCGTTTAGTCATATTTAATATGTCCTTGCATTACTAAGAAAAACATGTGTCTTATTTTAAATATGTATGTATGTCTAAACGTATTTCTTTGCCCAATAAAAAAGGACTTAAAGTTTCAAAATATGTTGAATATTTGTTAAAGCCTTCTATTTGACATTTGTTTATCTTTTTACAAGTTCTGTGTAAATTTGTTTTTAAGAACCACCACAAACAACAACAACTACTTGCTGCCACAGCAAAATATGTACATATTTGCAACACCTTTGTGCCGTAGGTGAGGTCTTACTCAGGGATTTTCCACATTTGTTTTCCTCAATTTAGTTGAAATATTTTGCTTGTTTTTTCATTTTTTCTTTCTTTCATTTCTTAGTGTGGAATTTAAGACAAATCTAATGTGCTTAATTTGATTTGTAGCACTGTCACATACCACATCAAAAACATAAAACACATGTGTTTAACAATTTCCATTTCATGCCACCAAATTTCTGTTTAGATTCTATGCTGCTGTTCATTCTGTGGTGCTTCACTCGAAAGTCTACTCTATCTACTCCGCTTTTGGTTTGGCATGTATTTGGTTGGGTTGGATTGTGTTGTGCTTTATTTTATTTTGTTTAGTTTTGTGTTTTTGGGTTTATTTATTTTTTGGTTTTTCATTAGATTTTCACTCGTTTTTATTAAGAAAATATCTTTAGGTTTTGCTGTGAGTGTGTGTGTATTTGTTATTATATGAAATTACTGTTTAAAAATTCTCATCACGTTTTACACGTGGCAAAATGGTTGGTTGGTTGGTTCATTCATTCTTTTTTTGGTGTTTTCTGTTGCCTAAAATACTCGAACAACAAAACAAAATCTAATGTTTTATGCGAAAAAGCTTTGTAAGTTACACTTGTGGTATCCACCGCATTCATATAAATTCGTGTGTGTGTACATGTGTGGTATTTACTTTTTACTTTCCCAGCAGTTAAACTAGTAGTCAATGTATACCTTATAGACAGTAATTGTCACTAATGCCTGATCACTTGGCTTACTGCAATTCCATTTGTTTCATGTGCTCTTTGTAGTGCGGATAGAAGTCAATTGGTTACTTTATATATCCCATTTAATCTACAGAGAAGACAATTCTCACTTTAGTGTCTCTAAGTAATCTAGAGTGTAGTCACTTTAAACGCATAATTCGTAGGGCATTTTTTGTGAGTAATTCGTACAAACTACCCAGCAGTTAAGCAAGAAGTGTATCCCTTATAGAAAGTAATTGTCACTAATAGTGACCACTTGACTGAAACCCGTTTATATGTATATTTTTTGGGTCATTTCATGTGTATGTAGTGCAGAGAGAAGTCAATTGGTTACTTTATACAGCCCTAGTAATCTGGCTTGAAGACAATTGTCACTTAAGTGTCTCTAAGTAATCTAGAGTGTAGTTCACTTTTTTACGAATAATTCGTACAAACTGGTTTTATATACTAAATTGTTTTGATATAATTCTCATACAGTTTATTTTCTTTTTGCTTAAGTATACTGACATCCCATGTAGCTTAGCGTGAAGTCAATTGTCACTTTAGTGTCTCTAAGTAACAAAGAGTGTAGTGACTTTAAACTTTTATTTTGTACTGCACTTTACCCACCAAGGTTTGTTTATAAGCAATTATTGGACTGTTTATGAGATGTCTTTTTAACTGACTACTTGTGGTCAATTACCACCCGTAGATGTTAAAATAACTAGTTATGTAGCTGATCAAGTATACAGGTAGCTAGCAAAGTAACTGCCACTATGTAATCCAAAAGAGTCAAGCAGGGGGTCATGCTTAGGACATATAAGAGTTCAAATAACTAGTCACGTAGCTAGTCGGGACAGTCTCCTAGACCTGCTGGGTTCTGTGGCACTCACACATAGATTTACAAGTCAGTACATCCGTATTAGGGGGTCCAAATTGTTTTATATTTTATTCGAACAAAACGGGTATAACGTAAAATCAGAACAGGTTTTTTGAACCGTTCCAAGGAAGGGATACGGCCCACGGTGCTTTGTCTCATAGACAAAAATCAAAAAAAAAAATGTTGTCTCAAAATATGATGGCGTACATGCACCTTAGTTCCTTCACAGATAACCAGGAGAGGGTACTAAAGGATCGCTCATCTAAAAGCCTGACACGTAGATCATCCAGTGCCGGCAGTTACAAAAGAAGTGTAGGATGGTCTCTTCCTCATTCTGACAACTTCTGCAGAAGTCGTGGTAAGGTAACCCAAGTCTTGCGGCGTGAGTACCGAAAGTACGAAGCCCGGTGATCATCGCGTTTACAGTCCAACATAGGCCATATCATACTCGTGATGGAATAGGTGGATTCATTTAAGGCCAGGTTCCACAGAAGTGGAGATAGGACACCCCCTGTGGAGAGATTTAGAGATCGTAGTCGTCCAAACTTTAGAACAAATGATTCTATAATTCAGAAGGTACCTAATGAAATTAACTACGGATTGGTTAAATCCTAGTGAATCTAGACCTGATGTTATGGTTGCAGATTTCACATTGTTGAAGTCTCCTTCTATGTCTAGAAAATCCACAAGTGTGTAATTGTGCAATTCGATAGATTCTTCGATATACCCTACTAGTGAGTGAAGTGCTGTCTCAACTGATTTTCCCTTAGTATAGGCATGTTGATAGGTAGATAATAATCCCTGATCATCTGACATTCTAATATGAGTGTCACTAATTATTTGCATGCTCTTAAGCAAAAAGGATGATAGACTTATCGGCTTGAAGTCCTTTGCCTTGGTATGTGAAGCATTTGCACCCTTCATGATGGAGGCCACATGTAGGACCATGAAAGAGCCTCTTGCTTCGGATGTTTAGTCATCGGCTTTTAGTTTTGCTGTTGAAGCAGTACCTCCTCAGAGCGTTGCCGTTTAGGCCCAGCAGATGCGGTTTGGTCCGCTGCAGTTCCTAGCAATGTCAAGAAGTCTAGACCATTTGTAAAAAATGTATCTCAAGATATTGACATCGCTCGAGCAATTGTCTGGGCCAGTGACCTGTTGTAGAAAACAGTATCGCTAGACTAGGCAATTGCTACCCCTATCTGTCACCTGGGCCGCGTCCGATGGGAGACTGAGAACTCCACAACATGTAAATAAGCAAAAACATTTTTCTTTTAAAATTTCAATAATTTTTATTCTCGAAGCGGCATTATATGGGAGCTATGACCAATTATGGACCGATCAACATAAAATTTGGTCGTGTGATTCACGTCAATATGGAAGTTATTTATGTTGAATTGTATGGGTATACCAAGATTTTTAGGAGATTTATGCACGTTAATGTGATTTTTGGAAGCCTGATTTCGGAAGCTTATATGAGAGCTATGACTAATTATGAACCGATCAAAATTGGTGACAAGAATCCCGTGTATATAAAACTTATTAGAAGCGAAATTTGTTTAGATACCTATATGGGGGCTAGGTGCAATAATCGATTTCTGCCACTTTCAATAAGATTTATCCTTATGCCGAAAAAACTATATATACCAAATTTTATCGAAATATCTCCAAAATTTCGACCTGTACTTTGCTCACAATTTTTACATGGACAGCCAGCTAGCCATACAAATGGACGGACATCGTTTAATCGACTCAGAAAGTGAGTCGATCGGTATACTTTAAGGTGGGTGTTTTTGATATTTTTGGACGTTACAAACATCTGCACAAACGCAATATACACTCCCCACTATGGTGGTTTAGTCTCGAATATACGATTATTCAACATTGCCGTTTTTAGATTACTCAACGAAGTATTCCTAAGAATTGATTCGAATATTCGAAGGGACACCCTAATTCACATTCTGTCGTAAGGTGAATAAGCATGAATTTCTATTGTGAAATAACTTCAGGTATAGGTAGAGAGTCTTTATTTTCATACGCAAGAATTTTACAAAGATTAAACAAAAGTAGTTTAAATCGTACGAGAATGAATGAATATCTGAGTGCGTATGTTTACTTTACTAAATTGTGGTTTGGAAATAAACTCACACAATACGAGTACAAATGCGTGCGGTATTCGTTTTGGCAACATAAATTCACTTTATTGACAAATTTAACACACTTCTACAACATTTTACGGCAATAAAATTGCTAAAGGCCATAAAAACAAATATACAGAACATGAACTAAACCCAGAAGCAGAAGCCTTCAAGTTGATGTGGTAAGAACGTTTCTTTTAGCAAATTATTTAATTCACATACTACAATGGTCTTTCTTCTGTATAATTTGTTCTTTAATTTTTGATAAGTTAAAAATTTTAATTTCTTTTGTGTTCTTGTATAAAAGCATTTAGAACATTATGCATTTTTGAGGGATTTATTATACTGAATTGTGAACATATAGTAAAACAGAATATTAGACTGTCTCTTTGTATCTGGTGATGTCTTTTACTGACTATTTGGTACATGTTAAAATAACTAGTTATCGATTTAAACATTTCTTATCAGTAATTTTTAACGTCAGATTTCAAAAAGAAATGTATTTTTTATGTGACTTTAGTTTATGGTTATTAAGCTCTATTTCAGGGAAATATACTATAATTTTCATTTAATTATTTCCATTGTAATTATTAAAAAAACAATTTTTTGTGAGAAGATCAGAAATAGAAAAAAATAAAATATTTCCTTTTTTCAAGAGTACTTAAAGTTTTTTATTCCGGATAGTTCCGGCGTAAAACAATATTTGTGTTAATTTTTCAAGTGTTCACTTTATATAAAATTTATAAAGAATGGGTAAAAGTTCCCAAAATTCATAGCAAAAAAAAGTTGGTTTTTTTATAATCTTTTATATATTTGAACTCATTTTTTATATAAATCAAAAGTGAGAAGTGAACCCAACGTGATTTATTAATTTTGTCCAGTTAGATTTGAGATCTACCACACTGTGCAGAGGCGATCAACTTTCTTGCAGCCTCTACGATTCGTTCATACTTCATTTTTCAATTAGTTATTTAGAAAATTAAGATTTATTACCACTTTTTTCCATCGTTCATATTTGTACAACATAATCGAATTTTTCGGGAAAATGCTATTATTCAACTTTTTTCGTACCAAAAAGGCCAGTTGACGTATAATGAGAATTACAGATACTACAATGGTATAAACGCTATAATATCCATAGGGAATACAATTTTATAGGAGCTATATATTATTAACCCTTTGATGTCAGAATTAAAGTTGTCCTGGTTAAACATATTTTGAATACATTAGGTCATTGGTTGAGCCTTGAATATAAACTGATATAAATTTCAAGCCTCTATTACTTATGATTCTACCGTTATGAGATGTTGCTTATAAGCAACTTAGCGCCATTGTGGTACATTTTAAAACACAAACAAATATTGATATTTCATGTTAGTTTTATTAATTTTTAATATATTTCATGTGTGATATGAAACAAAACAATTTGTTTGTGACTTGCAACATAAGTGTACCTTACATTTTGAACATTTTGATTTTGGAATACCTGTGTGGGATAATCTACATATTCCTTTTGCTCGCCATGCAACACAATGACCGGCTTGATCAAGACTCATGGATTTTGGAGGTTCTGATACGTATGATCGTTTTGTTGACGACGATGAACTTTGTGATGAAACGTTTGAAGTGTTAGATGGTGCTGGAGACGACCTCTTTTGCTCGTTTGCTCAGATGCTCGTTTGCTATCATCAATTGAAAATTCAACAAAAACATATGTTTCGTTTTTCTGTCTTGATCGAGGTACATTCATATATTTCTTTTGTTTACGAGATCAGCTTATGCATTCTGAAACTGGATTTTCAGCTACCTGCTCAATTGTTGATTCAATTACACTCTTCCTGACATAAAGAAGTGGCCACTTAAAATCCGTACGCACTGCAGTAATCATAACAACGCCCCCTGTTATCAAAATGGAAAATGATTTACATACGTTTACAATGAATTGCAAGTCATTATGTTTAGTTTTAAAAAGTGTAGACACAATGAAAAAAGAAGGTAGAGAAAAAATTGTGCACAAATATCTAGAAAATCCGACTTTGTCGGGTTAAAAGATAGCCAAAATCTGATTTTCGGCAGATATCAGATCAAAACTTTTACGTCTCGGCCAGTCGAGGATGTGTGGCCTTTAAATATGAATACGTCAAATTGAACAAAATTATTAATTTTACAGACAATCCGCAGCTGGGGTTTGAAGAATCAAGCTTTTCAGACATGTTTTTAAAGAATTTTCAGAATTATATGTATATAAAAAGAGAGTTTGGAAAAGCGATTGCTGTCATTTATAAGACATCACACATCTGATACAAAGTTTTAGCCAAGTTGTCATTACTGCATGACAAGTCGTAAATACTCAAATACAACTATGAAGTGGTATAATGAGAATAATATTGATGTTATATTAATTGCCGAAATCTTCGTCCAATCGAGATATATTGGGCAATTGTTAAACGTAAATTGAAAAAGAGTGCAGGTACAGTAAATAACCAGATTTTGATGAGAAAAAAGTGGAATAAATATGCTGGAATAACGGTAGAAGTGGGAAGGAAAGTTGTGCAGCTATTAATGGGAGGCATAAAAAGAAAAGCCAGAAAATTTATTTGAAATAAGGACATATAAACCTACAGTTATATTTTTTTTAAATATTAATAAATTACCTTTAATTTCATGTATAAAATGTTAACATACGTTATTTCATTTAAAAGTTATGTTCTCTTTAATCCATCCGGATTTTAAGTCGCCACTTCATTAAAATAATTTTTTTTTTTAAGTTTTACAAACTTTATTTTATTTTATTATCTGTTATTTATAGCAAAATTCACTTTTTATAAAAAAAATCAGGCGTGATTAGTTTTTATTTGAATTTTTGTAGAACAACTTATTCCAATTTCTTTTGCACCCGTCTGAACACCACTTCAACAAGCTCGCAAATGAACACTAGTTTCAGTTGGAAAAAACCGTCGGTAAAAATAACAGAAACTATAGGAACTATGACCGAAAATATACAATGTTGCCTATAAGCAACATTTGACATCAAACGGTTAAGGACCTATAGTCACTAAATCCAGCAGTATGATTTCAGCCTACTTGAAATTAATTTCTGTTAAATTTTTAATAGATATCAATGATCTTGTTTAATGTATTTTGCATAGCCTTATATGGGAGCTATGACCAATAAAATGTGGTACATGGACTTTTGTCTATGGAGACAATTTATGTGTATTTAATCTGATAAAGAGGAAATGGATCTTATATGGGAGCTATAGGCAGATATTCACAAAATACAGTGATATGATTCTTATATACAAAAGAGTGTACAATATTGGTTCAATATAGATTTTTGTGTAGGTTAATGTATTTTTCGGAAGTTGTCCTAATTCATAATGGATTCTGCTATTATATACCATATCGCCTATTTCTGGATGAATAAAACAAATAAATGAAATGAAAAATATGAAAATTATATAGTTTTTGATTTTCGGTAATGACCGGACATCAGATTGATTTAGTTGATAACTCGGATTTTTCGGATGACGGACTTGCTTTCATATTCTAGAACCCCAGTTGCCCAGTTATAACAACGAAAATCATGAAGGACTCACGTGTGTAATTATATATTGTAGACTTAGTTTAACTTAACATTTGTTGTTAGTGATTAAGTAAAAACATTAGAATAAGTACAAATACAAGTGCTATGTCCAATTTTTTTTTTCAATATTTGACAATTATTATTTCCTTCAAATGAATTTTTGTATAACTACTCATAGAGTTTTTAAGAAAATATTTGATATACATATACTACTGATATAGAAAACCTTGTTTCATTTCCTTTTGAGGCAGCCATTTATATGATGGACATCATAATCTAAGAACAAACATATACTAGTTTCCTGTAACCATATACATATATGGTTGATACAATCATGGGGAACGTAAATTAACCATATTATAGTTACCACAATCATATTAATAGTTAATATGACTATAATATTGTTAAAAACATGTTGAAATGGTTACAGTAAACATGCAAGACTATATTTCTTACTACGTTTATTCATTTATGTGCCATAAAGCTGTATTCCGTGCTGAAATTTGTATGGTTATTAGGAGAAATACTGGACTGATTTTTGCTATTTTCGACAGAACTTTTCCTTTTATCAAAAAAAAAAATATGTGCCAAAGTTCATGAAAATATTTGCAATTATTTAAATAAAATAGCAAAACATTTTTGAAAACATCAAATTTTTGAATATTGTCTCACATTTTGGGGAAATCATTATTCCCGTACGTCTCTGCCTCGAAGGCCTATCATGCCAACAACAGACAGACGGTCGAACATAGCTACAGGTTTTTGGTGCAACTACCAATATTTCGATATGTTAGAAACTGAATGACAAACTCATAATAACACCCCATCTTTTTGGTTGTCGGTATACAAATAACACTCTGCTACAAAATGACACTTTTTGTCAGAACTTGAAAAGCGACCTAATGGGGGTTCTAGGCCTAGGTGAGGACATACTAAATCCGTTTTCAAAGATTTTGAAACACCCTAAAAATTTTGAGATATTTTGAAAAAACTGTTTTTGGGTAGGTCGTAGTACTTTAGTACCTCTAACTCATACATTTTTAGACCGATTTCAAAATTTTAAACAATTATAGATAGACAAATAATTAAGCTTTCTTAAAATGTATGCATATAATGTATATCAAAAAAAATGCGTAAGTTTTTATAAAAAGTTTTGCTTTATTTTTTATTTCGTAATTTTTCATATTCAACAATAGTTAATTTAATTTTTTCTATGAAAACCTATTCGTTTTTGCACAATGTTTTAAAGATAACTTTATATGGGAAAAATTGACATATTACTTGTTAAAATCGGTTTATATTTGCAAAAGTTATTAAACTTTTTTGAAAAAAGTTCCTTGTAAATTCAAAATTTTACAAATATTTTTTTTTACAGTTTTTTGTTTATTTTTATTTATATGCGCTGGGGGAGAAAATACTAAAAATGGTGTTAATTAAAAGTTGAATAACTTTTAGAATTTTCACCCGATTTGAATTTTATAAACTTTCGTATCAAAATAAGCAATGAAAAGCGACTAAAATCAAAAAAGTTGATAAATTTTGTTTTTCTTTTAGATATTCTTAACAAAAACAATACTTATAACTTAAAAATGTATCAAAAAATGCACATCATTTTAAAGCGCAATCAGTTTTCTTTCCAAACCCGTTAAAAATTTTAAAGTCGGACAAAAACTGACTAAGCTACAGGTCGATAAGTCGACAAACATCACCGAAATCGGTTTTTTCAGAATAACTTTTGAATTTGAGGGTGTTTCTAATATTTTTAGAGACAATTTGTAGTGTACTCAGCAAGACCTATAACCCACGCTAGGCCGTTTTCCAAGGTTTTTTTTTCCATCGTATCACCGTGTAATTTATCACAAATCTATCAAAATTTTTTTCATTTATTTCTGAATTATTTAACTCCAAACTTCGCGGATTCATTTTATTATATACATGGATGCATATTTAGCATATTACTACATATTGTGATCATAAGCAATTCATGGTAACTGTATTTAAATACCACCCTATAAAAATGTATATCTTTGCTTTAGAAAATGAAATACCATATGTTTCGCAATTAAATTGTATATTAAATTATTTTGATCTAACGCATAATGCAAATTTTGCCTTGTGGTTTAACAAATTCACCATTTAGAAATATAAAAATCTTTTTTCATCAATTGTAAACATATTAAGACTATAAATTGTAACACCTGTACAGAAAAGATGGACATATACTACATACGTTTCTATTTCATTTTATAAATTTTATTTAAATGTGACATTTTCGGACAATTTTCTTAAAATTACTTTTATGGTTTCTTTAATTAAAACCATGAACAGCTGTTGTCAGTTTCAAAATATTAAAAACATTGTACATAGTGCAGACATGAATGAACCACATTTGTGGGGGCACACACGTACAAACATTCTGTTGTGGAGATATGTTCTGCGAAAAATCATGAAAATGTAGGATAGACAGTCAAAAGTGTCCCCATCATCACCACCATCATTGTTGTCATTACCACCATGTATTCAACCTGAAAACAAATTAAAACATCTATGGATAGAAGCATAGAAAAAATGTAATAAAAAGCGATGTTGTATGCTTTGTATTTTGCAAACTGTATCTACAATTTGAACATAACCTGCAGTTTTAAGGGTCACATTTGCCAGCATTCCACTGGCTATCTCGATATTTAGATAGGTCTTTATGTCAAACTTACTGCGATGATTATAACTAGTTATTTTAATAAAAAGTAATGCAAAATGTCAGTTAGTTGTCTTTGCTTTAGTGGTCACCAACTAAATCTCTATTTCGATATCTATAGGTAGTACATTTGGGTGGGTGTCAACGAAAATGCTACCAATCGACCAAAATTCATTAGTAATTTCAACTAGTGGTGGGTTTTAGTAGCTTAAACTGTCATCAATCCGAAACCTGTTCCAAGTTCTGCGGGGTGCTTACTGCAAAACCTACATATGAATGTTTTAGAAAGAGTATGTACTTGTACATTGATACATATTTGTTCATTCAATTACTTTGTTGTTTTGTTTAGAATTTCTAAAACAAAAGGTACAACTATTGTTTTGCATTAATATGAAAACCAACATTGTTCTGAAGCTTGAAGTAAACTTACGTACATTCATGTGAATTGTAACTTTTCGTTGGAAAACCACACCAAAAATTTACAAGATGACAAATATTTTCGTACATTAGTGTTGCAAAAACTACAATTATAATTACTTTGTGTATCATAAACAATTATAGTTTCCGATGTTTGTAACAATTACCAACTATTTTCTGAATTCAAATAGGACCGTTAACTGCTTCGAAATGATTTATCGATTTCTCTCATTATTATTTGATTGCCTGAGGTGCCATTTGGGGCATGAACTCGTCCCCCGATTTTAAATAACGTCCAAAACATCAAAACTTAAACTCAACTTTACCTCTTCTATAGCCATGAAAAGTTTTATATAAATCGGACTATCCGTTTGGAATTCCCACCTTTTCGATGTTACCCCACTTTGCATCAATCTATAGGTTAGCCTAGCTGGTAATATCCGTCAATTTGAGTGTGGCAGGTTCGATTTCCATCAGAGATTCTGACATTTATCAATAGAATGGGCTTATATGCTCGGCAAATAAAGCTACAATATAATTTGTAATATAAAATAAATCAATGGATATAAATATAAAGATGTAACAATTTATTTGGATTTTCCCCACGTTCAATATCTCAATAGGCGTCGTTTGAGATATACAGTGAATGTCACTTAAAATCGTACACCATCGTAATCAAATTTTATTCATTAGTTTTAGAAAGTTGATGTTTTGGAAATATTTTAAAATGCTATTTTTATATTCACCCCTATCGCGAATCAATATTTCATATGAAATATGTTCCCTTTTCCTTTTTTCGTTCATCAACTTTGTTCACGTGAAAAAATTCCACATTTTTAGATGGAATTTTGTAAACAATAAACAGCTGTTACGAACAAAATCAACTATTGTGAATGAAAAGTTCATGGGGAATTTCACGATAGCAATTTTCCCTTCGAGGGAAATGAATATTTCATGGGAACAAAATTTCACATGTTATTGCCGATAGGGGTGATTGTGTGTGCTATTAACTATCAGAAAATTGGGTATAATTTTAATTGCCCTTATCCACAAATAAAAAAATTGGGTAAGACTGTCAGTGCCCAGAATATCCACGCTTCATTTAAAACCGTAAAGGCACTAAAAAATAGCAAATGATACCCTACAAAGTATTAGGATTATTTAATATTAACATTTTTTTTTTAATTTTTAAAGTTTTAATTATAATTTAATATAATTGTACGAATTTAAGTGAAATATGAATTTTGTGATGTTCTTTAATTTTCATCAATATTTTTTTAACGAATTGAGGTTTTGTTAACTTTTTTGTTGAAATAAATATTTTTTGTTCCAATTAATAAAATGACTTTTAATTTTTTATATAATCACCTATTATTGCCTGTATAATTTCATAATATTTAAAAAAAATATGTTGTACGATTTTGAGTGACACTCACTGTATTCCTACAACAAATTCCCAAAAACTCTGTTTTTATATACATAACTAAAATGCTAACATCCTACCCACCGCTGTAAATACTTGTACATCCAAGCATATCTGACAGTTGTAAATACTTGTACGTTTAACTTATAAGAACCACACTAAAACACGTCACTAATTCTAAAATGAATTTAACCCAAAACAAAAAAAAACAAGTAAGAAAGTATGGTCGGTCAAGCCCGACCATATAATACCCAACACTAAGTAAAAGAGCAAAACAAATTTTTCTTTTAAAATTTCAATAATTTATATTTTTGAGTGATTTTCGGAAGTGGGGTTATATGGGGGCTATGACCAATTATGGACCATGAAATTAGGTCGTGTGATTTATGTCTATATTAAAGTTAACTATGTTGAATTTTGTGTGTTTACCAAAATTTTTAAGCGATTTATGCACGTTAAAGTGATTTTCGGAAGCGGGTCTATATGGGAGCTATGACTAATTATGGACCGATCGTAACAAAATTTGGTGACATGAATTTTGTGTATATAAAACTTATTTGGAGCGGAATTTGTGGAGATACATATATAAATTAAACATTTATGACCGATAAAGTCCAATTTCGGGAGGACATTTGTATGGGGGCTAGGTGAAATAGTGGACCGATTTCAGCCAGTTTCAATAGGCTTGGTCCTTGAGCCGAAAAAATAATATGTACCAAATTTGATCGAAATATCTTCAAAATTGCGACCTGTACTCTGCGCACAAGGTTTACATGGACAGCCAGCCAGCCAGCCAGCCAACCAGACGGACGGACGGACGGACGGACGGACGGACATCGCTTAATCGACTCAGAAAGTGATTCTAAGTCGATCGGTATACTTTAAGGTGGGTGTTAGACTAATATTTTTGGGCGTTACAAACATCTGCACAAACGCATAATACCCTCCCCACTATGGTGGTGTAGGGTATAAATATTTTATTTTCTCTGAACAATTTCTTAATTAGATACAACACCATTTCCAATTTTAAATACAAAATAAAATGTATATTTCTACTCAGTACCGAACGGACTGCATATACTGATAATTTATGATCAATAGATAAAGTCCATTCGTTCCAATAGATAGGTTTATGTAGTGATAAGCCTTCATGATGGAACCCAAATATTGCGGACAACGATGCTAAAGGTAGGATCACACGATTGCCACGAATTTAATACAATTTTTATTGTGCTGAATTGGGGCCCAATAAAGAAATTGTCCCAATCAATTTCTCTGCAGTCACATGATTGCCTCATTTTATATAAATTTGATTGTCGTAAATTGGCGCAAAGCGATTTAGTGGCAATAATTGTCGTATTCCAGTCACACGATTGTTCTAGTTGACGGCAATTCAGAGAAACAGCTGTTGTGCTAGATGTTAAATTTTGTTTTGTTTACAGAAATGTAAAAAAAAATCTACATACATATTTGTGAACAAATTATTTGTTCGTCATTGGGCGAATATCAATTATTGTCCTCAAGGAAGAATTGGGCCTTAACCTATTATAGAGAGACTGCTCTCAAATAGGGTTATCAAATATTCACAAATTATCTCAAAATTTTCTTGTCTGGCTTGATCTTCAGGCTATACAAATTAGAAACGAAACTGAGTACCATGAGCATATGGAATTAACGATCGTAGGACATGCTAGGATACTTGCGATCCTACATATTCCTTTTGGAAATTTTAATTACTGTACTCCATATCCGACATTCACGATAGGAATAAGATGCATTATATCGGATGGACATTCAAAGCTCACCTTGTAGATCTTCTCAAGGACTATTTATATTTTAAATTTCAGAGCATTCGGATCTTTGGCGATTTTTATAAAATAAAAATGGGAGCCGAGGTGGCACCTATTAGCCCCCTATTCCGCTTAATAAACTGAGCAACTGTAAATCAACTCGAAAACACTTCAGCTCCAACAATGTGAAATTTCCTATAATTCCGGTGTCATCTATAGGCATTGGCGTAGATAGGGGGGTGCTGGGGTGGGCAAAACCACCCCAGACTCGCATCTGCCCACCCCAGATAAAAATTTGGAAAGTCGCAGAAATATTTTTTTGGATTTGTAGATTGTTCCGTTATGAGATTCCTGTGCCCTAGAACATTAATCATAGAAAAAATATAAAATATCCCAATGCCAATCGTACAACGGAGCACTTGTAATGTTTGGTTTTTACAAGCTAAAATAAAGGAGTCAAATCCGCAAGCCATTTTGGTTCATTGTTTATCCGACAGGCTAAACTTAGTTATTGTGGATTCGTGTTCACACATATCATCAGCGCAAACATTATTAGCATAGAGGCTTTATGCATTCACTTTTTGAAACCAGAAAATAATAATGATTTAAAAAGCCTAAGCCAAGCTCTTCAAATTAAACAGTGTAAAATAAACAGCCTTTGCATAACTAGATGGAGTTGTAGATATGAAAATTGTAAGTCAGTAATTAAAAATTACGCAGTAATTAAAAGTGTTCTTAAAGATTTTTATATAGAATCAACATAAGGTAAAAGCTAAAATCTGGATTTGCCGGATTCTATTCCTTCAGTTGATTATTGTAAGTTAAATATATAAAAATATTTTATAAAATAAATTAGCAGTTTTAAATATTAAAAATGAAGTAGTTATGTTAGCAAACTGAATTTTTGTGATATATTAGTTTTGCTTAATAAAAAATTATTTTTTTTTATAAAAAAAATTGTTTATTTTTACTATTTGGAAGGACCAGAGTAATAGTCTAGCTACGCTTATGTCTATAGGATGAAAGTTTTGAAGAATGTCTCTTGTCACATAAATAGTAGATATACATATGGGGGATTTCATGTCAAGTGAACTAACTTTTGAAATCGATGTCTTCTGATCGGGATGAAATTTGCACCAAGGTTAGTTCTATTGGATAGTAATTTCAACAAGATCGGTCGAGAACTCTCTGAGTTAGAGGGCGTCAAAACTTGACATTTTGGCAAAGCAGGAGTTTTTTCTCATCTACGTAACTTATTTAACACACATTTTGCTATGAACAATAGGTATTCTTAGCAAAATGTGTCCCAAATATTTTAGATAGCTATTTCTTCAATATTTCAAAAAACAAAATAAAAAATAAAATATAAAAAGTTTTTAATATTTTTTTCCGAACTTTTTTGACTTTTTTTCACAATGGGCCCTTTAGATATTTTCCTTGAAGACCTATTTGGTCGCTTAGTGGAACGCGAACTGAATAGCTATCAAAATAAATGTTTTGTAACTCAAAACATAAAATTTTTTACTTTTTTTTGCAAAATCTACATAACTTTTTTTCAAAATGGGGCCTTTTTTAAATTTTTTTTCCTCAAAAGAAAGCTTAGGTCCATTCCTTTAAAAGGCTTTTGGTCGCTTATTGGTATGCGAGTGGGATATCTATCAATATAAATATTTTGTAACTCGACATTAAATTTTTGACTTTTTTTTGCAAAATCAAACTTTATTGCAAAATGAGCCCATTGTTTTTATCGATAATGAACAAATATTTCTTGAACTCTTCTTGGTTAGAAACAATCCTTGATTTCGATTGACATTTATTTTTGTGAACATAAATTTCTCTTAAGAAAACAGGACCCCATATGTAACTTTTTGCTTTTTTAATATAATAACATTTTAAGGGAATTAACCCAAAGACTTTCGTGATACAATTTCCAAGAATTTTGTGGCAACATTGTGTTGCTGCAGCCGCTAAGAAACCACTACAGTAATCAATCACCAAAGCAAATTGTATTTAGTATATACATATGTATAGACTTTTTGTGGTTTGGAAAAGTTTTGCGTATTCAATACGAGTATATATAAAATATTCCATTCTCTTAATACCACACATACATACTGGTATTAAGATAATGGTATGTATTTACCCGTTATTAGTTAAAAAATATTCAAATATTTTTCCAAATATTGTTTTTTTATTAACAAATTTTAGGCAATATATAACTTGTTTGTAAACAAAATAATTAGTTTTAAATCACCGTAAATCAATGTCAATAGATATCAATTGTATTAAACCCTAGAGAAATATACATAGAGCGGAGACTCTCCTATTAGAGACTTAACTCAGTTGTCAAAATTTAAGTGGTGGGTATATTAGTTTTAAAAACTATATGAAAACCAAAACAACACTCATATATGCTATTAAAAGGTTATTCCGGAATACAAAATTAATATTTTAGTAAAATTTTTTATGCTAATTTCCCAATTTTATTGATAAATTCACTAAAATTTATTTTGGGGGATAAGCTAGTTCGTATGCGCATTTCACTGGTTGCTTAGGCCAGATAATCAGTAAACCTTTTCCCAAAAGGCTTTAGAAAAGCTAAAGATATTATCTTATATATAAATAGGCCACATGTTTTTTTGTGGCACACTTTTAAACATGTTATTGTCCACCAATATTGATGAAACATATTTTGCTTAAAAGGTTTTTTCTCTAGATGGGCACAGTATAAAAAAAATTTAGAATTCTTTCCATAAAAGTGGTAAAAAGCGTTTTAAAATTGGTCGAATTTCGGCCACCAGGCGTTCCTAGTACAAATAAGATAATTACAGACACTCAAGCTTTATTTGAAAAAATATCAAAGCTTAAACAAAACACCAACAATAAACAGTGATTATATCTTTTCTTACATTTCCTTACTAAAATTGGTTGGTTTCTTGCAGACATTTCGAGCCCTTAGCGCCAAATTATCGTAAGCGACAAAACACAAATTTTACAGGAGAAGGTTTTTTTTGGTTATTTTGAAATTTATACATATAATTAAAAATGTTATGACGCGATATAATATAATTTCGTTCAAGCTATTTGTCTATTTTTCAAAAATATTTATAACTTTTGACAATTAAAAATTCATGGAATACTTTCTAGAAAAATATGACAACAATTTTTTTTATTGAATTTTTGCATAGACAAAAATTTTTCGAATAGAAATTAAATTTGTATCTATAAATAGTTTTTAATGAAATTTCACAGTTATGAAGATTTTTGTATTTAAAATAGAAAAATAAAAACGAATTTTGAAATTTATTATCAGCAATCCCGCAATTCCCAAAAAAGTGTTGAAAAATTCCAAAAATGGTAATTTTTAGTTTTTTGGCTATAATATCTATACCAGGGTCGGGGTTATCGGGACCCTTTACAAAATAATTAGAAACATATTGAGCCACCTATAATCGGTTACTATATTTTGATATCGGATACGCGATTTGAGAATTTTTGCCCTAAAGTTTAATTTTACATAAAAAATAAGTTTTATTTTACATAAAAAATAGGGGTTTTTTGAAAGGAAATTTTGAAATTGGTTTTCCTTTAAAATATTTTATGAAAACTAAACATTCAGAAAGTAGAAATTCCTTATACATCCTCTTAGAAATTTTTTGCGATAACTTAAAAAGAAAAAAAGTTATTTTTTCCAAAAAAAAAATAGCGAAAAATCGCTTTTTAAACATTTTTTAAATTTGAATGCATATAACTTTGGACTTAGTCATTATTTTTAATCAGTTCTTTTTCCAGTTGACACATACATGTGTTGTTAGTCCAATAAAGGAAAACTGGAGAAAATCGGGATATATTAGGATATGCTGTTATCAAAAAACTGGAGTAGGGTGGGTAAAAATGTTGAAAATTTAATTTTCAAATGCGAATATCTCCTAAGCTATAATAGATAATTGATAGCTACGACGAGGTTTTTTGTAGTGTAATAGTATAATATATAATTGATTCTACATGTATAATGTTTTTGAAATCGGAACTTAAACCAAGGTGTCCTACTTTAAAGACCCTTGGTCGCACCCCAGGTGGGTTCATGAGGTCCACGTTCTAAACTTAAACTCGACAACACTTCTTCTTTGCGCATGTGAAATTTAATTCCAACCAATCTAAGACCCCTTTCACACTAGGCAATTTAGTTGCGCAAGTCTCTTGCCCAATAACAGCATGCTAAATTTTCTTCTCCTTAACCCGAAATTACCACTGGCATCTACAAACACAAGAGACTTGCGCAACTAAATTGCCTAGTGTGAAAGGGGTCTAACCATTTAGAAGTTACAGATTTATTTCCCTTTTTTTCTATACCACTGTGTGTCGCTTACGATAAAATTTGTTTACTGTAAAATATAAACATTGACTTACGATAAAATCTTACCCCCTATATTTTTGATGTTATTAACAATTTTGATATTCTGAGAACACTAAAACATCAGTCGGTCCATAAAATTTTAATTTCTGCAATAAAACAAAAATTTTAAAAATGTCGCTTACGATAATTTGGCGCTAAGGGCTCGATTTGTTTGAGTTTTTTCTAGTTGCCGTTCTATGTGTATTTCTCTATGATATACACCACTTTCAAACTATTTATCTGTCTAAGTAATACAAAGCCTGGTTATGCGTTAACTAATAGTTATACTGTCGGTTAAAATTATTTTTGTATGAAAACTGTCAGTATTACTATTAGTTAACACATAACCAGACTTTGTGTTACTGGGGGTAAATAAAAGTTATTTTAACAGAAATAAATGTAATTTTTATAAACAAATTTTAAACCACTTTCATAATATCTAGCTCATAAACATATTATCCCAGCTGTTTTACAAGTAGTCAATGTAGACAGTAATGTCTCTAAGGGATCACTGACTGTCTCCATATGTGCTCTTTGTAGTGCAGAGAGAAGTCAATTGGTTACTTTATATATCCTAGGTAATATAGCGTGAAGTCAATTGTCACTTAAGTGTCTCTAAGTAATGCACTTTATGCGTTGAACTAGTTCTCATACATTTTATTTCCTTTTTGCTTAACTATAGTACAGACCAGGTAGAAGCTTTAGTAAATCTAGTGTGTTGTCATTTGTAGTTATAGAAAGGATATATGTATAAAAAATAGAAGGGACATAGACACTTTTTACAAAATATTATTTAGAATGGTAAGCTACTTTAGATATCATAGTTATTTCGCACAACCAAACACATGTATTATATTTTCGAATCTTGTTTTATCACCTTTTGGGTGTGGAACTCATAATTATTGACCAAATTTTGAAACTATGCATAAATACATAAATATGTTTTCATTTCATTTTTCAATATTTGTTTTGATAATTAGCTTTTTAGTATTTTTGTTTTTAAAGTTGCTTTAATCACTTAAATTCACACGTGTTGAGAAATGGGCACAAAAACAACCCAAAACTGTCGAAAACAAAATAGCCGGTTGTTTATTTATTTATTAATTTAACTATTTTAAAATGTGATTTTACACTGGAAGAAAAAATGTACGAAGAAATTCATAATTTTAGAGAAATAATTTCGTCTTAATAAAATTAAATTGGTACATTTAAATTATGACTCGAAGAAATCATAATATATAAGTATATGGGGGATTTCATATCAAGTAAACTAACTTTTGAAATCGATGTCTTCCGATGAAGAATAAATGTTTTAACTCAAAAATTGTATGTCTTGATTTACAAAACATTTATTTTGATAGATACTCCACACGCATCCCACTAAGCCACCAAAAAGCTCTTTAAGGAAAACAACTAAGCTTTCTTTTGATTAAAAACAAAGGGCCCGATTTGGAAATACAAAGTTCGATTTTGAAAAAAAAGTCAAAAATTGTATGTCTTGAATTACAAAATATTTATTTTGATAGATCTCACATCCCACTAAGCGACGGAAAACCTCGCGATTAATGTATTACTTATATTGGACTTACGACTAATTACACTGGGCAACAAAATGGAAAAATTTTTAGAGGCTTTTTAAAGTACACACTTGTACGCACATAAAATTTTCTGAAAATAAGCGAATTCACTTAATTGTGAATAAATTCGAAGAAAATCAATAGATTTTTATGATCGATATCTCATTTTGTTCCTATTGCATTTGGCTTTGCGATAAAGCAATAAACCTAAACAATTTTTGCCGTTTTCGATTTTTCATGATTTATTTAAAACAAAAAAATTGGATATTTTAACATAAAAAATATATTTTTTGCTTCAATTTGTTATTATAACTCCGAAACTACTGAGCCGATTAAAAAGCAATATACATGTGAAAATTTGTACATAGTATGGGGAAAATGTTTTCAAAATTCAATCAATCGAAAGAAGAACATTAACTACTCAATTTTATGTATATCAAACAAAAAAGTTAAATTTTGTGAAAATGAGCGAATTCACTTAATTGTGAATAAATTCGAAAAGAATCAATCGATTTTTATGTTCGATATCTCATCGATATCTGAACAATTTCTGCCGTTTTCGATTTTTCATGAGTTTTTTAAAACACAAAAAATATATTTTTTGCTTCAATTTGTTATTATAACTCCGAAACTACTGAACCGATTAAAAATTTGAAGTTTCAATAATATCAGACTAACTCTTTTTGAGTTATCATAAATTATGTGGAGAAACATCTACAAAAAATTCTCAATTTTAGAAAACAAAATTTTTAAAAAAAACTATCCATAGAATTCAAAAATTTTACAATTTTTGTACTTAGATGCATCAAATCTATATATTGGTTAGTGAAGCCTTTTTTTGCTGTTGACCTGTGTTAATGATCGATCATCATAAAATTGTGTGGCATCGTTTTTGTAGATACGAAACATATTTGTGTTGAATTTTATTTGAATGTGGGACTTTTATGGAACCATTTATGCAACGATCGTCACAAAATTGTATACGAAACAAATCAGGTTTAAAACTTATCGTGCATACTAGTCGAATTTGGAGGTCTTTAAGGATCTTAGTAATAATAGCTGCACTTCTATATAAAAACCCTGCATGTGCAAAGATACATTCGTATTTCTAACTAAAAATAAATGTATAAACTTTTTAAAAACGTAACAAAATGTATCCTAATGATTATCTATATGATAATAAAATTATAAAATGTTAAATTTAAAAAAAAAAATATACAAAACTTGGTAGCAATTTGCATTTAATTATTTCGAACCGAACTCCAATTAATCTTAACAACTTTTCTCCATGTACACAATTAATTCGTATTGTTTTATATTTTTATTTATTTGCTAGCAATTTTACACAAAATTATTGTTGTTTATCTATATGTATCAAGGCTTTAGCTGTGACTATATTGTATGAATATTTAATGCCAAATAAAGATTTATTGATTTATCATTTTGCTAAACAGTTTTATTGTTTTTAAAACACATGCCAAACGAAAAAAAAACACCAAAAATTCAAATAAGGAATTGAATCAGCATCTACAACCACAACAACTACAAATCCATAACAAACAACAAACATTTAACGTTCAAAATAATATTCAAAATCAAAACAAAGTGATAAATGGCAAAAATATTTTTTTTTGTTTTTAATCTGTCTCTAGAGATTTAAGAAATACGAGTATTTGCATTTTTTATCTTGTGTTTATTTTCAATAAATTTTAGCCGTTTGTTTTTTTTTTATTTAAATAAAGAGAAAACAAAAACAATAGCAGAAGAAAAAGGTAATAAAGAATCTTTTTATAAATATAAATGTCATTGTGTCAGGCGGTGCCGATTTCAAGTGGTAAATTGCTTCGAATATGGGTGAACAGGTTTCTTGGGAACAAAAATTTCCAGTCGAGAAAGTTATATAACAGGTTAAATCATGTCGTAATCACACTTGCAATAAAGTAGCAGCAATTGACAACAGTAAGAATTTATTAAACATGAATTATGACAAAACTTCGCGATAAATTGTATAAATGCTTAAGATTTGTTTAACTAAATCAATGTCAAAGAAATTCTGAAATTATGTTCATATTTATAATTGATAAAATAAGGCTGAATTGTAGTTAATCAAGTTATTAACTAGAATTCATTTAGAATAAACTCTTGCGAATATAGTTAGTTATCATAAGTGCAAGGAGGTCAAGGGCCGAGCTCGCTTTAGTATTTATTACTACCTAAAGGGTCACCCATGTAAGACGTCTCTATGCCTAATAATTAAGTACAAACTAAGAACTATCTCTATTTAATTAATTTCAGCGCTTGTCCTTATTTTGAGCTTTGTTTATAAAATGATCTGGATGTTGTAAATACAAAATGATAAGAACTCATGTGAGTTTACAAAATATAATGAAATCTGAAGAAGTTAAATCAAAATCAACAGGGGAATCGAAACCATTCGAATGGAATGTTTGACAGGTCCAATAATCTTCGGATAGACAACTACGGCAGCACCGTGCATTCAGGGTGTAGGGTGGAAGCACCAGACTCTACTGCACAGTGGAGCAGAATCAAAATTTTTTGGAAATAAATCTGGCATTTCTAAACGGCTGGTCCGATCTGGATAAAATTTGAGCCAAGGAGTATTCGAGTTTAAGTTATTAATATGGGCCCTACAAATGCTCCAGGGGCGGCGCCTCCATATTTATTTTTAAAACATGTTTGCGTGTGCTATTTATCTCTTACAATTTCCGAGTTATAGGCATCTGAAAATTTAAACTTAAAAAATTTGCCATACCTTGGTATGACTTTTGGACTGAATGGACTCGAATTTTTCCCCTATCTTGGTCTGCTTTTTTTAAAAATATATGGCATGCTTTTGGACTGAATGGACTTACATGGTAAGACAACTAGATTACCAATGATATAAAAAAGATTTCAAAGCAATATCAATTAAAGGTCAAAAACTAAAAGATTTCCAATATAAAAATGAAAAAAATAGTTGATTTCAGTAATTTTTGGTCGAAAAGGTGACTTAACTCTTTTTTATTAGATAAGGCTGTTACCTGAGTCAGTGCCTAAACTGTTGCGGACTGAGAAGTACGCCTCACCAAAGAAATTTCTACACGGCCCGAGATGGCACTGAGATGTGATGAAGAATTTCATTTTCATACAAATGATGACGCTATATTATAAAGAAACTGGAAACGGTTTGTTATAAATCTGACTAAAGTGTTACAGTTGGCTGGTATCAATTCCATACCTAATTGGTGGAAAAAAATGCGATGGTAATTGGGTCCCATATTAATTGTCACTTAACGGTTTCAAAAGACCTTAAGAAATGGAATGGCATTAAAAACTCTTCAGAGACAAATCGACTACGCAAGATTATATCACATAATTTTATATTCAGAAAATGGTTGGATCAGAAATCCTTAGAAGTTTCTGACAGATATGGATACAGTCAAGTTGAACCAAACCTTGGACTTGGTTCAGAACATTGCGGCAAGCCGACAGCCAAAAGTGTAAATACATTTAAGCTGTTATTTTGACTGGTGTCTTCTGATACATAGCGCCTTGTTGCCTCTATATTCTGCACCGGTAGCATGGTTTATAGGCTGAATATGAATCCTGATTAGATTAACTAAGCAAAATTGCGAATTGAAGTTTTTCTAAGGTCATATATTCACACTCAATCAGCAGAACGACCAAAATAAAGCGGATTGGATGGAAACACAATGATAAGATTGATTCTTATTTATAAAAAAAAAAAAATTTTAAAATATTTTTCCATTCATTAGGAAAAACACAACCATGAAATTCATATTTAAAAGTTGTTAATTTTATAAACAATGATTGAAATAAAATTAGTATTCATGAATTTTTGATGTCTTATTTATTTAATGGATCTCTATATATGTATGTATGTATGTATATGTAGTTTCTAGATAAATAAATATATTTTTGTTTTAACTGCTCATTTACACAATTAAAACTTAATTTGCAACTTTATAATTATGTGTAACCATTTCAAAAATGAGTTAAACAAACTAAATAATAAATGTGTAAAAAGAAGATCTACTACTATATATGGATATGTATTTATATGAAATATGTGACAAAGAATCAGTGTTTGGTTATTTACAGTTTGTCGTCAAGTCAAAAGAAACATGCAAAATATAAGAAGAATAATTCAAAAGTAAAAGATCAAAACCAGTAGTATAGAATTCAAAAACATAATGCAACAATATGAAATACGATCATCAGTATGGAGTATAAGGATAACAGCTATTTGTGATGTTTGTTTCGGTGTTGTCAGTGGTAGCTTGGATAAAGTTACTGATTTTCATATAAAAAGTTAATTTGTTTCACAAAAAGTTACATTTTCGAATTCTTCTTTAATAAATACTTT
Organism: Calliphora vicina; assembly: GCF_958450345.1. NCBI lineage: Eukaryota > Metazoa > Arthropoda > Insecta > Diptera > Calliphoridae > Calliphora > Calliphora vicina. Next base: position 95,241,861 of record NC_088782.1, read on the forward strand.
ATATAATGTAGTTTTATAAAGAAATAACATACATATTCTCTCCATAGCCATTTTTTAAATGAACACTTTTTCCCACTTAAATCAGAATATAACCCTAGGGACTCATGGTTAAGGAGTTAGAGCTCACGTCATTCTACATCTAAAACTTGCACATTAATAAGAATATTTAAATTAGAAAACTAAATTAATAAATCACAGAAATCATTCTGAGTGTGTAATTTTTTAAAAAATCTAATAATTCATCCGGATATTCTTTTATATCAATAATTGACGATTGAGCTAAAGCTCATAAATAATTATATGGTGGTACAAAAAATTGTTTTCCAATAACTTGGCGAATGACATATTGCATGTTGTAGGTTTAGCTGAGTGTATTACAAAACCGGGTTTAAAAGTTCCAATACACCCTCAAATTTCCGAGATATAGGCAAAATCATATTTTTTTGGATTCGTAAATTTAAACATTCTTAACTCAGTCATTATTTAACCGTTCTTTCCATGTTCTTTCCAAGTATATAACTATATTAGGGTATTCAATCGATTAACCGATTTATTTTGGTCGGTTAACTGTTAAAATAATTTAAAATTACTGATTTTCAAATAAAAAATAAAATAATAACCGATAAATTTGTGTCGTTTAACCGATTAACCGATTTTTTTTTTGCTCCTTAAAAACATATTTTTTACTACAGGCTTACATAAAGTTGCAAGAGAATAAATAGATTCGTCGATGTTCAATATGATAGATTTTGGTTTGAATCCTTTTACAAATTCGGAAATACCAGTTTTGGAAATCGTATCTAAAACCTTAAAGCAGTTGGACGTGACTATAAACGAGCTTATTAATTGAATTTGAGTGAATCATAAAATCAAAAAAAAAAAAAAAAAAAAAAAAAAAAAAGGCTCCAATGGTATAATGGAGGATTTTGTATGCTTAGAAAAAACTGAGAAATTGTATATTTTTTATCATGCCTTACTTTCGATTTCTCCAACACCTACAATCAGCGAAAGAGTTTTTCAAAATCAAGTTTTATTATAACTAAACAAAACCATTTAAAAAATATTATTTTTTAAAAGATCATTTCAGAAGATTTCACTAAAATCCTAAAAAAAACTCACATATCCAGTGTTGCCACAACCTCAAAATATTTGTAACCAAGTTTGATTAAAAAAATAACCAAAATGCTAAAAAAGTAACCAAAAAAAGATTATTGCAGACGTCATGTTTTAACTTTTTTTAAAAAAATATGAGCAGAGATCTGAAATTTAATTTTTTTTAACAGATTTTACACAGGTTTTTATATTTCAAGATAAATTTTATGTCAAGATTTCAACATTTAGAATCCTATATATGCTTCTTAAATATCTACAAAATTTGTTTACTATCACATGGCAAATAATGTCACAGTAGACAGTAGTTCCAAATTTCGTTATGATATCTTTAATAGGGTGGCCCTTAATAAACGAAAGTTGGATTTTGGCCATTCTCACCCCCCAGTTTGGTGAACATTAGTAAAAAAATCATCCTGAAAAAATTTTAGGTAAATCGGTTGGGGTTAAGACGTGCCGCAAGCCCTCTGAAGTTTTGAGATGCATTTACAAGGGGAAAAAATTCATTTTTTTCAGTTTTTGTAAAAATTTTGCCATTAAAAAATTACTTTTGTAATTCAATTTAAAAGAATCGAAATGTGTACGTAATTGTCGTTCTAATGAGACATAAAAAACAGAAATCGGTTAAAAAATTTTAAAGTTATTAAAAATTCGCCAGGCCATTAACGTGTCTCAGGCCACTAGAACAAGAAATTTTGGAACAAAATTAACATATTTTGAGAAATATTAAAATAAAAGCTCATTTTTACTTAAAATATGTCCATATTTACTTGTATATGAGTTTTTGTCTTCGTAGGATACCGTTAACCTATTCTTAGGTATGAACAAAAAAAATTAATTTTTTTAACGGCAGTTTCAAAACTCCATTTTCAAATTTTTAAAAATTTTGTTAAACAAATTTCAGAATTTTTTGATCATCTCATTGGGATTTATTAAGAGTATAATAGGGAATTAAATCGTGAAAAAATTATGAAAATATCTCTTATAGTTTTTCCGTACCTGCGATTTAAATTTTGAAATTTTCGAGAAAAACCAATTATTTGGCAATTTTTAGGCCAATGAGCTCTATTTTCTTACTCTTATGAATTTTAAGCAAAACTTAATTAGAATATTATAGTCCAGATAATTCTAAATATACTCTGAAACTTTTACTAAAATCAAAAAACGTTAACCCTTAAATCGTGAAGGTCAAAGGTCAAATTTTTCAATTTTTGGAATTTCTCTTGGAAAGATTTTGAAATGTTCGAAATGTTGTATATTTTTGGGCCGATTTTGATGAAATTTAACAAAAAATTCTGAAATTTGTTTAACAAAATTTTTAAAAATTTGAAAATGGAGTTTTGAAACTGCCGTTAAAAAAATTAATTTTTTTTGTTCATACCTAAGAATAGGTTAACGGTATCCTACGAAGACAAAAACTCATATACAAGTAAATATGGACATATTTTAAGTAAAAATGAGCTTTTATTTTAATATTTCTCAAAATATGTTAAATTTGTTCCTACATTTCATGTTCTAGTGGCCTGAGACACGTTAATGGCCTGGCGAATTTTTAATAACTTTAACATTTTTTGACCGATTTCTGTTTTTTATGTCTCATTAGAACGACAATTACGTACACATTTCGATTCTTTTAAATTAAATTACAAAAGTAATTTTTTAATGGCAAAATTTTTACAAAAACTGAAAAAAATGCATTTTTTCCCCTTGTAAATGCATCTCAAAACTTCAGAGGGCTTGCGGCACGTCTTAACCCCAACCGATTTACCTAAAATTTTTTCAGGATGATTTTTTTGCTAATGTTCACCAAACTGGAGGGTGAGAATGGCCAAAATCCAACTTTCGTTTATTAAGGGCCACCCTAATCTTTAACCGTTAAAATTTTACACATCAGGAAAAAAATAACCAATTTTGGTTATAAATAACCAAAACGGCAACACTGCACATATCTATTTCTTTTTTTATCGTTTTATTAATAAAATACTTAAATAAGTACACAAAATTCGTGGTTTTATTTTCAATTTAAAATGAAAATTGAAATAATTCCGAACTTAATCGAACTTAAATCTTTCACATTTCCAGGGTTCTGTCGAAGTTCTGTGAAACGGTGAAATGAAAAAAACTTTTCATTTTCGTTTTCATAAGAACTTTTCATATTATCATTTCACAATTACACAAATTGCGATTCCCGTTCTTTCAATTTGTTTTGTTCAACTTGTTCTTTTCATATGAAAACATTTGAATTTATTTATAATTTTTTCACTAAACGAGAATCAGAAACTCTATGAAAATATGAAAAAACTTTTCATTTCACCGTTTCACAGAACCAGAATCGACCCCTAGAGTAGGGTTGCCAAATGTCTCGATTTTCGCTGGATTGTCCCGCTTTTAGTCATGAAATCCCGTGTCCCGCTTGGGATTCGTAATTCCCGCTTCTTTTTTTAGATTTTCCACATCTTAAAACTTCATATCTAGTTTTAAAGAAAAGCTGAGTTTGAATTAAATATTTATTAATTTGAAAAAAAATCATTTATGTATGTTGAAAATTTATAAAAAATTCAATAAAACAATTAAGTGGAACTGATTTCCAGTGTGTAAATATTTATTCAGAAAAGAGTTCGTATTTTTCAATCTATGTGACTCAGAATAATTTAAAACTATACCCCCTTCATGATCATCTTCTGGCTGGTTGTCCCTGACCAAAATATAGGCCGTAAGTTTGAAAATACATAATTTAATATTATTTGGCTCATGTCATTATTAGGAGAAGGATCATTTTGAAGTATAAATATCTGTCATTTATTATTACTCACTTTAAATTATAGAATTAAAGCAAAACTTCGAAATGCTTCGAAAATGCCAAACTTTGTGCCAACAAAGCGTCATATGAGGGAAGTTTTGCTTTACTTCTTTAATTTGAAAAAAGTGCTGCAGAAGCACACCGATTGCCTTCAAGAATTGGAGGCATTACTCCATGATGATTGTTGTCAAACTCAACAAGAGCTTGCAAAATCATTGGGAGCTACTCAATAAGCAATTTCAAAACGTTTGCAGGCAGCAGGATTCATCCAAAAGTTGAAAAGCTGAGAGGCATTGAAAGACGATTTTTTACGTTTGAATTGCAGTACCTGTTTAAAACTACTTAAAATAAAATTGGGAAGTTTTGCCTCACCCCCTTTATAGTTCAGACCTTGTCCCGTATAACTACTATTTGTTTCGATCGAAGTGGAACGCTCTCTCTGTAGTACGCTTCACTTTGGAACGGAGTATCCGATATTCGCTTGATTCGTTCTTGGCCTCAAAAGATGAGTTGTTCTTTTGGCTCTGAATATATATATTCTCAGAAAGATGGAAAAATGTTATAGCTATACTTTGAATAATTTTATATTGTACAATTGTTTCAAAATAAAAGCTAAAAATTTTAAAATATCCCACATTTTTTAGTCAAATCTATTCAATTCTATTTAACTCTATTACAAGATTTATACATTTATTGCATAAATTTACAATTTGGGAAAAGTTAAGATATTTGAGGTATATTTTATTATCTTTTGTCCCGCGTAAATTTTGAAAATCCGCCATTTTTGACCTATTTTTAAAATTGTCCCGCTTTTTGCAAAAATAAAACTGGCAACCATACCCCAGAGTCTGTCTCAAAACGATCTATAATTTTCTAAGGCACCGAGTTGTTCAATAGAAACATCCGTAGCATGATAAGCATTTAAGGTACTAAAAATAGGAAGTACTTTTTCATATTGTACTTTATTTAGCAGCAGGGGTTACAAAAATTAAGTCCAAAACAAGAAAATTATACGTGTTACGTTAAGACTTAAATAGTTACGAAAAGTTTAACAAAATTAACCAAACGGTATCACTGGTTTGTTTACAAATGACTAACTGATCTGATAAAGTTTGTTTAAAAAAAATCAAAAGAGAGTCATACCGCTATACAATTTTCATCAGTATTTCCCAACGTAATTCCTCAAATCCACAGTAGAAATAATAATTCAATACTTTTCCAATTCAAATTTGATTTTAAAATCGAAATCTGTCGATGGCTCCCTTTCAACCATTTTACTTTGACAAATTTTTAACGCACTTTAATCTGTTAAATTTATAGTAACATTTGTAAATTTTATATTGATGTTATAATCTACTGATTCATAATACCAGATAATGTCTTATATTATTCTATGATCCATCATTTTCTACCCTCAAAACCTCATGGCTCTTAGTGTCGATGTAAATGGAAAAAAGCCAATAATATGTATACAATTCCGTTAAAATAGCTTATTCCTCTACTGTTTTCACTTATTGCATTAAAATAGAAATTGGTTCGTTAATTTTATGGAAAATTACTAACATCTATTGGCGCCATATATAACTCAACGTCTATGGAGTTGTCTTGTTTGAAACATTTCTCACACGTGTGTTTGTGTGTATATGTATGCATTTGTGTGTTATTAGGATTTCAGACATTGTCTTAATTTTTCTTCTTTTTTTGCGTTTGTTACGAATTTAGTATAGACTTAGTCTGCATTTGTTATGTTAATTCATTTATTTTAAGATAGTACTATCTTGAAATAAGTATGATGAATTTGTTGATCGATTTGGCAATTGGGAAATAATCAGCCCAATTATGAATAAAAAATTCTCCGGGAGTTTTTTCCCATTGAATTTGAATAGGAAAAATGTGAAAAAAAACTCCCAGTGAATTTTTATTCATAATTGGGCTGTATTTCATTATTGAAGTTTAATTTTGTATTTTATTAAACCAACACGCAGAGAATGAACCATATTCAAGCAGTGCAATGTGTTGTACTAGGTAAATAGCTTGTGGAACTATGGAACTTAGTCTAATGTAGAGCCAGAGGATGTTAACGAGATTACTTGCTATTTACCGGACCATATAAAATGCGACAATTCGATTAATTTTTAAAATTTCATGATTTATTTATAAATATTAAATTTTACGATTTTTGAAAAGAAAAACTACTTTTTTGGCTACATATTGGACTCAGGTAATAATAAATATACTCTGAAAGTTTTACTAAAATTGGAAAAGGTTAACCCTTAAATATCGAAGTCAAATTTTTCAATACTTGAAATTACTAATGGAAAGTTTGCTAAATGTTATATATTTTTGGGCCGATTTTAAAGAAACTTGAGATATCGAGCACCTGTATGAAGAAGTATGGTTCAATGATGCACGCAGCCCGCATTCGCACCAAACGGTAACATTTTGTTGATGGATTTGTTTTTCAACAATTATGCGTGAGCTATGTGAACACAATTAACAAAGACATCATGGTGAAAATTGGAGGAACTGTGGCCGCCAAACATTTATTATTTTTGAAATATTGTTCCACTTGTACTAACTCTAAATTGTCAGCTGTCAAACTATTTTTTTGGGCAACACTTTACTGCAAAAATGGCAATGGAATTGCTATATGAACAAATCCACACAAATGTCCTCTAGAACCTAAAGAATATTGTAATTCCAATATTCCCTTATTTGTAATACATCGAAGAAGAAATTGGAAAATTAATTTGGATACTTAGAAGATCAAAATTAGTGTTTATAAACAGGTTAACCGGTTAAACGATAAACCGGTTTTTCTTCGTAATCTCGGTTTTTTGCGAACCGGTTAATTTAAAATGTTGATTTTCGGTAAACCGGTTTATACGGTTTTTATCACTCGGTTAACCGGTTTTTAAAATTTGGGACTAAAATTAATTCATCTCATGTTTTTGTGCATTTTTATATTCATTGTGTATAGATTATTGGTCTGATTTGAAACTTAACTGCTGATTTACAGTACAAACCTCTTTAGATTAATATTTTTAAGAATTACAATGATTCTAAATAGTAGAGGACGATAATTCATTATAAACTTAGTGATGATTTAACCAAACGTTAAATTGAATTTTATGAAGGTATGTTCTTTCAATAAATTTGACTTCATTAGTGTTGTTTGTTCTTAAAAGTTTATTTTATTATTCATTTCGTTTGCTTAGTGTACAAAGTCCTTTTCAGAAATTTCTTTTTTGGGACTTGTAACATTTTCTGTTTCATATCAGAAAGTAGAAGATGGATTTGAGCTCAATTCTGATCACTCTCCCGTTTTCCTAACACTATATGAGGAATGTTTACCAAAAGATCCACCTCCATATTTAACAAATAGATGTACAGACTGGCAATACTTCCAATCAATTCTCTCTAATACTATTCAGTACAATTCAAATCCAAGCACTATCGAACAACTTGAGAATGAAGTTGAAACATTAACTAAACAAATTCAGTCATCTGCCTGGAAAAGTACCCCTCTTGTTTATAGTAGCACTGTAATTCATCGTTATCCCAAAGATATAAGAAATATGATTTCTCTTAAACGTAAAATTCGAAAAAGATGGCAGCAAAATAGATCACCAACAGAAAAAACACGTCTAAATCATATTACACACAACCTAAGTATAGCAATAAAGAAATTCAAAAATGTAACATTCAATAGACATTTAAAAGAGCTTACAAATGATAAATCCACAGAATATTCGCTATGGAAAACAGCAAAAAATATAGACCGACCAATAAATAGAAATTCTCCAATTAGAGTTAATTCTTCAAAATGGGCGAAAACGAATATCGAAAAAGCTGAACTATTCTCAAATTATCTTTCAAATATATTCTACGAAAATGATTTAGAAAATTATAACATTGTTACAAATTACCATGCTCATCAAAATGTTAGAATAGACAACGTCACAACAGATGAAATACGAGAGGCAATATTTAATATGAAATTAAAAAAATGTCCTGGCTTTGACCTATTAACATCGGAGCTGCTTAGGCATCTGCCACTTATTTGCCTAGATAAAATATCCCAAATTTTCAACGCCTGTCTCAGCCTTCAACATGTACCAAGCATGTGGAAAGTTGCTGAAGTTATTATGATACCAAAGCCTGGAAAACCTGAGTCTGAAGTTACTTCATACAGGCCAATTTCGCTGTTACATATCTTGTCGAAACTTTTTGAGACTATATTTCTTAAACGTCTAAAACCAATAATTGAACAAAGGCTTCTTATACCAACTCACCAATTTGGATTTCGAAATAGTCACTCAACAATCGACCAAGTTCATCGCATTGTAAATGTGATTGAAAAGGCTATGGAAGATAAAAATATATGTTCAGCTATTTTTCTAGACGTGTCAAAATCATTTGATAAAGTGTGGCACTCTGGTCTATTATATAAACTCTACGAACTATTACCAATTGTTTACGTAGAAATTATAAAGTCTTACGTTGAGAGTAGATATTTTCGTGTTAAGCAGGAGGAAGCTTTTTCTAATCTGAAAGAGATAAATACTGGTGTCCCACAAGGAAGCATACTAGGTCCAACGCTATATCTCTTATACACGAGAGATATACCAGTGCCAACAAATACAACCGTAGCAACATTCGCTGATGACACTTCTATCCTTTCTGTTGCCGAAACGGAGACTATTGCAAATATAAACCTACAAAATGCGATGAATGAAATAGCAGTTTGGACAAAGGAATGGCGTATCAAACTAAATAACACTAAATCAGTTCATATTAACTTCACTAATAAAACTACAACAAACTTACCTATCTACATGGAAAGTGTAGCTATCCCTTATTATAATAGTGCCAAATATCTTGGAATGACATTAGATGCAAAATTAAGATGGAATGAACATGTCAAGAAAAAATGTGTTGAATTAAATATTAAATGGCGTAAACTTAAATGGTTAATTGGTAGAAAAAGCGTTCTATCAATAGAAAATAAATTACTTATATATAACCAATCAATAAAACCAATCTGGCTATATGGTATACAACTGTGGGGTTGCACCAACAAGAAATATATCGACCAAATTCAAAAGTTCCAAAATAAGGTGTTCAGGAGTATAGTAAATGCTCCATGGTATATTCGTAATTCAGACCTTCATCGCGATCTAGGTCTAAAAACAGTTAAGGAAGAAATACACAACGTGGCTGCAAAACATAATTCCAGAATAAGAATACATGTAAATGCAGAAGCTTCTCAGCTCAATAATACAGTTGGTCTAAGGCGAAGATTGAAGCGAATTAAGCCTAGTGACCTAGTGGGAAATTAGTTATTTTTATTCACGAGCCTATCTATGACTCGCATCCTAATAATTATACAAACTGAAGAAAATTGCTTGTTAGTTTTTAAGAAAATATAACTAGTTGCAGTAAATAAATACAAATAATATAAAAAAAAAAAAAAAAAAAAAAAAAAGTCGATGAATAAACCAATAATTAAAACAAGTATTGTGTATTTAGTAACATATTTATACTCAATTCCATTTGACTGAGATAATGATTTTGAAATTTTTACAAAATAAAATGGACTACTAAAAACAAATTTTATAGCTGTGTATATTATATAGGACAATTTATATTTTCTACCCATATATGTCCGTTAACCGGTTTAACAGGTTCGGTTAACCGAAAAAACGGATTTCTAAAAAAGGCAAATTTTTCGGTTAACCGACAAACCGGTTTTTTAAAAAGTCGGTTTTTTATAAACACTAACCGAAATACATTTTATGCCCCACAACGAATGCCTTCATCAATCTTCAGTTGTCCAAGAACTCTTTTTAATATCAAGCAACCAAATCATACTTTTGTACATGTTATGTTTGAATGAAATTTTATTGATCCACAAGTCGTCAGGGCAAAACGAAATCAGCATATTCTCAATATAGAGTGTCCTAGTTATAATTTGCATATGGGCAATTTCACGAGAATAACAACCACGAATTTTCGCATATTTCTACATATCACATACGAAATACACTTATTTCGCTCGATATTTTGGACAACAATGTTTCGAAAGAACTTATTATCTTTTTAAAATATTAAAAATATACCCTCTGAATGAAACAAAATAATGCAAATTATTTTTTAGATGCTCTTATTTTTACAAAATCTATTCCACTCTGTAGGCTTACAAATGTCATGTACGATGACATGGGATATGAGTTTATGTTCTCCATGCGATGTAAAAACTTTAAGATCATTATTCCCACTTTTATAATATTTATTTGAGATATATACAGTAGAAGGCAAAAGTGTTCACAAAAAGTCCCGAAATTTTTAAAATTGGTTTAAATACAATATACCTACAAAAGTCGGTGTGAACAGTTTTGTCCCTTGATTCAAAAACAGTGTAATTTTAAAATTAATATTTTGTATGTCCTTGATTATTTAGCATACTATTTCTAAGCACTTAATTAATCTAATTGCAGTGGAAATTGCAGTAGTTGTGGCTCCTAAAACGATTAAGCGCCTTGAAATTCGAGCATCAGCAGAAGATAGCTTCGGTGGACGACCACCACAATGTCGTGGGACTGATAAATTATTTTGATTTTTTTATTTTATTGTAAAGTCCGATAGAAACTTTGTATTTTTTAGCAATTAATCGGTACGAAATGCAATTTTGTATATCTTCTAGGATGTTTTTCCTAGAAGATATACAAAATTAAAGTAATTGAAAATTTATTGAAGTGCTTTATTTTGGTTTTTTTTTTAATAAATAAATTAAAAGGATTATTATTTATTTAATTTTCTTCTTGTAATATCAAATTTTAATTTAATTTTTCTCAAAATCTATTGGGGGACAATACCGTTCTCATGTGACTTCGTTCAGGTGAGATTCAAAAAACCTATTAAAGTTCCGTTAGTTTGAGAGTGAGTTACCAGAAAAATAGTAAATAGAGTGCTTAACAATTAACAAATGGAAATGATCAGTTGTTATGTGCAAGAAATAATGTGTAAACTAAAATGTCAACTATTCGTGAACACTTTTGTCTTCTACTGTATATGGAACAAATAATTACGAAAAAGTCTTGATATATTTTGAATGAAAGGACATTAACAGTGGTTTGGTTTCATATTGAGTAAAAATCGTGTTTTCAGTATGGAAGTTCTGGGTTAGGGTGATATTGAGAGGTCTTCTCAAAAATTTTAATGGATTTAACAAAATTGGTTATACAGAACCACAAATAAATGATGGTCCTTTTGGCTTCCAAGGACCAGATATAAATCTTATAGACAATTTAAAAACATCTTAGTTAGATTGCAGTACTGTAGTCATTTAGATTAATTCTTCTTTATATTAAAATACATTTTTCTAAAAATATCAAATATGAAAGGCAGGGTACTTTAAAAGTCTGACACTGCCTCTCCTTCATTAATATAGTATTTATCTTCTTTCCCAGAAAAGATGAAAAAAAAACTACTTCTTGTTGTCTAAAGTATCACAGTAGTCATAAAATAGACTCCAAATGTGTTAAATGTTCAGTTTTGTAGTATTTTTTTGCTGTCTTTTATATCTGCTTTTGTTAATGTGTTTTATTTAATTAATTATTGTCATAATATGTAGATTTGTTATGTTTGTTTTTATGCTTTTGTCTTTTATTATTATTTGGAATCTATTAAAAAAAAGAGAAGTAGTAATAAAATTTGTTTTTATAATGCGTCCATAAATTATTTCGTTTTGATTGTTTGTATTGATAATTATTAATTAATTAATTCTATTAACAGATAGATAGATACATATGTACATTGATAGATCGAACAAATGACGCATATATGTTTGTATTTATGAATGTATATCGCAGGCTGGCAGTCGATAGCAAATGAAAGCAACATCCGACATTAAACAGCAGTTGCAGTAGTTAATGACGTTTATCATTAAACTGTCTAATTAAAGGTGTTTATTTCTAGTTAACGACTTTAATGCTAATTAACTTAAGGCCACATCAAGACCTACATTAAACTTATCCATACTTTCCATTTATGTATGTTTGAATATCCCAGCACATTTTCATATTAACTAGTTAAATTTATATGAATTAAATATTCAGATTTAACTGGTTTCTTTAATTTCTTTTAAACACGAGTAGCAATTTAATTTAATGCTGCATAAATAGGATTAAAATAACAGAATTCGTAGAGTTGTTTTTTTATTATTTCTAGATAGTTCTCAGGAAAATGAAATCGTTTTAGTTCGAATGCAATAAAATCAATTTTTTAATGTCTTTTCATGGATTCAAAATTATTTGCTGGTTTATGAGCAATAAAAGTTCTAATTGAATATTAATTAATAGCGTTTACGAGATTGTTTTTGTCTAAGTGTTATATTTAGATGTAAATAAATATTTTCTATTGAAAATTTCCAATCGTAGGTGTAAATTATTAATTACGTCTGCTTATTTCGTCATTGATAAAGTAATATTTCCGTAGATAGAAGTAACTTTATTTAAATTTGTGTAAAGAGCAAAAATAAATATATTTAGCTTAACCCTCTAATGCCAAGCATACCCAAAAATGAAAATATATGCAAATATAATTGATATTGTATTTCAAAAACTCATGTAACATTTTTTAAACACATAAATTATTTTAAAAAGCTTTCAAAGTTTTTGAAATGAAATATCAGTTATATTTGCATTTATTGGCATTTTGTGATGAGTGTCTTGAGGCATGCTTAAGCATTAAAGGGTTAAGTTAAAGTTATGTCACTTTCAAAAAATATGTTTATTCTTAAACAGTCAAATTCTAGATGAATGGGGTTTACATAAAGATATTAGATTTTTATTTTAGCCCAACTACTTAAGCATCATATCTAAATCATATAGATTCAGGATAAATAACGTTATGTTTATTGCATATCATGCCATTGAATGTACAAAAAATATCCTGAGATTTTAAAAAATCATAATAATTTTCTTAAGACATTCGCTTCGCTATAACTTCCTATGTTGTGACAGTGGACAAGTTTCGATCCACCCTAGTTTAATTCAAACTCCTTACAATGATATAAATCAATTTATAAACTGTTAGAAGACTCTACATATAACAGTTGTTTAGATATTTATTCGAAAATAACTATTTAAGAATCTTGCAATTTTAGTTACCCAGATATTCAGAATTGACTAAGTACTTTGTATTCCATATGGCTATACCAGCCATATGGAATTCATTCGTATAAAGTTTGAGGACACACAATTATAGTTCTGCAGATATTCGAAAATACTATTTACATTGCATGGGAGGCGCGTCGCCAAATAATCCACTCTTGACAATTTTCTGTCAGACTATGTAAAATTATAGGAGAGACATTCGGTCAAAGTTTGAAGAATATGGAAATACTAGTTCTCAAAATTTTAAAAAAAAACTATTTACTTTGTGACTCACCCCCAGTTCAGACCCCTCCCATTTTTCGTTGAACTTCATGCAGTGATAAGAAATTGATTCATATGAAGTTTGAAGACTTTCACAATCATAATACTCCAGATATTCGAAAATAACTATTTGCTTTGTATGTATTACTTGCCATGTCCAGTAATACAGTCCCGCCGCATTTTCAGCCATATAGTGATAAGAAATGAATTTGTTCAAAGTTTAAATACTTTTGCAATTATAGTTATTCAGATAAAAGACATAAACAATTCACATTGTATGGGTGGTACCACGCCCACTAATTCAATACCGCCAATGTAAAATACTAATGCTGCTCTTCGGAAAAAGTTGAAAATAACTACTTACTTTGTATGTGTAGTGTCACACCCCTGCTTCGATCCATTACGTATTTGGAATAAACTTATTGCAGTGATAAGAAACCAATTCGTATAAAGTTTGAATATTGTCACAATTATAGTTCTGCAGATATTCGAAAATAACTATTTACTTTGTATGAGTAGTTCAACGCCCAGTAATACAATCCCGTCCATTTTGAGGCAAGCAGTTCACAATGGCACGGAAATAAATCCCCCGAAGTTTTGCGACTTCCACAATGATAGATCACCAGATATTCCATATTAACTATTAACTTTGTATGCCCACTTAAAATTTCAAAATAAAAAGTAGTCTATTGGTCGTTTCAAATATATAGGAATATACGTTAAAAATTACAAGAGGATCGGGCCAGTGGTTTAGCATCCTATAAGATACAAACAAACAAATAAGCAGACATAAATATGGATAAACACAAAATCCTAATTTTCCCCCCCTGAAGGTAGACTTTTGAAAAGGTACTTTCTAAATACATATTTGTGTGACTATAGTGAGCTAAATTAAAAATGTTTTCCTTTTAAACAAATATTAAAAAAGGTACCTAATTTCCCGTTTTCCCCTTTTTATACCTTTATGGTCCAAGTGGTTAAAAAATGTATATCCTATTGATGCTTCCAACTAAGGATCTATCTATGTTGGAAATTTCAATCAGCCGTTTATTAATGATTGTTTTAAGAACTAAAGGTACCAATTTTACCGGGTTTCCCTTTCTGGTTGGTGTTTTTTGCTCTTTTTTAAAAGAGAACAAAAAATATCCATGCCTTGAGGATTTAGGGTTAACATATTCCACAAAAATTTTGTCCGTAACATTTTACACAAAATTTGCTGAACACATTTTATACCTTAAATGTAAGGATTAACAATAAGAATGTGCCAGAGTTGGGAAACTTTAACCCCCCATCAAATGAAATGCAGATGTAAACTTTCAAAACGCCGACACAAGTGTCTCTTTTTTTCTCTCCTCTATCAAAATTTATTGGTCTGACCTTGTAATTATTTTTGGTGTTGTACAGTGTAATTGGTTAACAGTTTGACCAAAAATCTTCACCATTATTCACCAAATGTGAAGCAAAAGAGTATGAAAAGGTTATACAAATTGCAAATAAACTAATTTGTTGATTTTCGGAAGTGGACCATATTTGGAAGCTAGACGGAGCTACGACGGAAAAAAACTCGGAAAACGACCTAGCGTGGGTTATAGGTCTTGATGAGTACATTAAAAATTGTGTCAAAAAATTTCAGAAACACCCTCAAATTCAGAAGTTATTCTAAAAAAAACCGTTTTCAGTGATATTCGTCAACTTATCGACCTGTAACTTAGTCAGTTTTTGTCCGATTTTAAATTTTTTAACGTGTTTGGAAAGAAAACTGACTACTTTAAAATGAGATGCATTTATTGATACATTTGTAAGTTATAAGTAGTGTTTTTGTTAAGAATATCTAAAAACAAAACTAAATTTATCAACTACATCCCAAAAAGCTCTTAAAGGAATAGACCTAAACTTTCTTTTGAGCAAAAAAAAAATTTGCTCAAAAATTGAAAAAAAGTTCGATTTTGCCGAAAAAAAATCAAAAATTATATATCTTGAGTTACAAAACATTTATTTTGCTATATATCCCACTCGCATCCCACTAAGCGACCAAATAGATCTTAAAGGAATAGATCCAAGCTTTCTTTTGAGCAAAAAAAATTTTAAAAAAGGACCATTTTGGAAAAAAGTTAAATTTTGAAAAAAAAAAAAAAAAAAAAGTGAAAAATTGCTGGTTTTGAGTTTTGATAGATATCAAACTCGCATCCCACTTTGAAAAAAAAGTTAAAAAAGTTTTTGATTTCGGAAAAAAATATTAAAAATTTTAAATATTTTCTTTCGAAAGATTGAAGAAATAGCTATCTTAACTATTTGGAACACATTTTGCTAAGAACAATAGGTAATAAGATGCATGGATGAGAAAAATCACATGTTTGGCCAAAATGTCAAATTTTGACTCCCTCTAACTCAGAGAGTTCTGGACCAATCTTGTTGAAAAATTGTGTCTGAATTACTATCCAATAGGATAGTAATTCAAAATTTACCTTGGTATAAATTTCATCCCGATCGGAAGGCATCGATTTTAAAAGTTGGTTCACTTGACGTGAAATCCCCCATATGTAAGTGAGTGAAGTGAGCCTAATATGTTATAGTCAATGTTTTAGATCTGGGATATGGGAGCAATGTAGCGATCGTCATTAAATATTTTACAGTTATTTCTTGAATATTATAACAAATATGTGATTCTCGGAATTCAGCCTTATATAGGAGCTATAACCAATTATGGACTGATGTTCACAGAATCCAGTAGTATGATTTTGGCATACATATATCTGATCCGTGTAATATGTTGGTTCGATATCGATATTTATTAGACATTTATGTATTTTAATGTGTTTTTAGGAAGTGGTTCTTATATATGAGAGCTACGACTGATTATGGGAAGAAGGTTGTCATATGGTGAGTTTCGAATATAAGTAGTTAAGGTTTTTTTTTTGGATATCCTATGTAAGAGCAAACCAATAAATTTGTGGCACTGAGCTCGTACAAATATGTATTATGATATTTTAGGAAGTTTCATAACCTTACAAGCAAAAAAAAGTGCGCCGTACACCGTTTAATATACAGTATTATTGCAAGGCGGTTTCGAAATTGTTTTTGGTGACCTTTCAGGACCTGTTAACATGGCTGTCTAAATCTCTACAATAAATTATCTTTAAAAATAAATGTAAGAGATTGTTCTTTAGGATAATATTAACAATTCGGGTCACAGTAAACAAATTAAAGAAAACCTCTAAAATAAGCATTCTTTCTACTTTATTTGGCATTTAGCTTTCTTCACCAGGTGATCTTCAGGTCATAATAGTTTGTAATTGTAAAATGTCTATAAACTTTTAACCAAAACAATTATGTATATCTAAAGAGAAACTTTTATAAAAAAAACATCCAAAGGATATCTCGGCTTAGGTGTCGTAGAATCGTTTTAGATATATTTTTTAATTAGATATTTTTGTTCCCAAAAGAAAATTGAATTCTTATTTCAAAGTCAAAACTCCACTGATTTGTTTCCTGTTCAATTGATTTTAATTAAAATTTTATTTCGCACTGAAATCTTAAGTGTGTATAAAATGATTTAGATGCATGTCAATGTTACTTTACGAAATCTTGTAAAATAAAAAAAAAATAGAAATACAAGTTTAATTTACGGTAAATGTTTGTGTTGTCTTCTCTGTGGTGCAAGTATCTTTAAATCAACACTTGAAAGAATTGTAATGCAACTTTAGAAAATCATACATTTGGATCAGACAAACAAACAAGTGAAGAAAAACATGTTCTTTTCGCATTTTCCTACTCGGTTGGTTTTATTCCCATAATGTAAGTGTAGGCTGTTGGCAATTGGCGAAAATGCAATTGCAAACAGCCAGGCAGGCACACTGGTGCTGCTACCAAAAAAAAAAATAGAAATGACTACTACTACAACTACTAGTAATCAATTAAAGCTGTCATTTCCGTTTGTCAGGCTACCAACAAACAAACAAACAACAAATAACTGTGCATGCAGGCTGCTGGCATTCGTGTTGGCTGGTTGGTTGGTTGGATCGCTGGCTGGCTGCTTTGCTTTGGTTTTGTATTTTACTTTGACTGACTGAGTGAGTGAATGAATGAATGAATGAATGTGTGTGTTTATTACATGTTGTAAGTTGCATGTAGACAATCTACAAATATTACTACATACAAAATTATTGTTTGAAACATGTTCATAATAATTTACACTTTGATATTAATCTCTGTTTTTCGTTTAAATATAATTTATTTATAGTTAATCTTTTCGACTTACGTTGTCTCTATGAAACGAAATGTTGCAAAAAACGAACATTAAACATCGCAAACAAAAAAATTGGAGAAAAAAAAATTGCAGCAAAAAATTGCATGTTTAAAACATTTCATTTCATTCCATTTTATAGTTGTAGTTTTGTTGTTGTTGGCATTAACTTGGACACATTTTAGCATTTCATGTTTGTTACTTTATCTGCTCGTCGTACAACAGGCACTAATTTTTTCCATTTTTTGCATTTCTGATTTTTTCGTTTTTGTTCTTAACTTTAATATAAATAGTTTACAACAACATTTTGTTTTTGTAGCCCCCAAAAAAATGAAAAGTTAGCCCGGCTTATGTCATCGTTTTTTTGTTTTGTTTTTGGTATTTTTGTTTCTGTTCTGTTCTTTTTGGCCTGACAATCGTAATTCATTTGGTAATAAATCATACACAAAAACTAAAATGCAATATATGCCATGATTTATGTTTTAACAAGTTATAAAAATGTAAAAATGAATAATTCAAACATGGAACATAATAAAGGTCGGCCAATCCCCTCTAATGGTTTACTACAGTTCTCTAAAATATTAAATATAAGAATCCTTATCATTAAAAATCAACATACAAAATCATTACGGAGATCTTGCATTACACAGACAAAATTCATGACAAATCAATTGTCATATTAATTACTTTATTCGTCATAACAATTAATTTTTTAATTAAAAAGGCACCAATACCCGATTTTGTAGATACAACTAAATATTTTTGTTAATACCACTTTTCTTTACTGACTATGTTATAGCCGTCGTTGAGCTTAACACCTTTGGTGAACATAATTTTGCGATTTTCGGACATTTAGATGGTCAAAGTGCATGAAAAAGGCACACACTTACTATTTTCCCTATACGATACATACTAACTTCAAATCGATATATCTCGTTTCCTAGACCTGACCAAATGAAAGGCCGGGAACGAAATACTGCTTAGATAAGCGATTTTATATTTCTTAAGATAGGGTCACACATGACAAATATTTGACGAAAAAGACGTAACCACTAAATAAAATACATTTGAATTCTTTTATTTATTTAAAAAAATTATTTTAATTTTATTTTATTTTTTATTTTATTTTAATTTTTTATTCATAGCAAACAATTTAGTTTTATTTTATTTGTAACAGTAAACACGTCAAACAAATTTGAGCTAAAAAAATTGATTACGCTTTTTTGAGGAAATATCTGCCATGTGTGACCCTACCTTTAGGAACATTTTCAGAACAACTGCATGAATGCGCTTCAAAAGCTTTTACTTTTATGAAAAATTAAATATGTACACTGGTGCATATTCCTATAAACGCACACTACTTTTTTTAAAAAAATTGTAAAAATTAAGCAAGAACCTATTTAGGGAGCTACAAATTTGTTTATTAAATTAGTTAAGACTTCACTTAAAATATTCTTTACAAAAAAAATTCATTTGTATTTTATTTATTTTTTTTTACTTAATTTTCGAGACTAACAGGCATTTTAAGGGTATTTTCCTATAAACGCACTTTAATTTATGGGCCACTGTAGCATTATTAATAATGTGTGGATGATCCTTTGTTATGGATTGTTTCAAAAATACGGTCTGGCATTGATTCCACTAATTTTTTAAGCAGATTGGAATCAATTTCCTCCCAGACTTGTTTAATTCTTAGTTTCAGCTCTTTCACAGTCATTATGCTTTCATTCTGGGCATTATTTGCATAAACTTTACGGGCCATGTTGCCCCACAAATTCTCCAATGGGTTTAAGTCTGGACTACAAGCCGGCCAGTCCAACAGATGAATTCTGTGTTCATTATACCAAGATTTCGATTGCTTAGATACATGGATTGAAGCATTATCTTGTTGGAATATGAAATCTTCATCCATTTTTTCATCCATAAATGAGAGAAGAGCATCTTCCAACAGTTCGTTATAAATCACACTATTCATTTTTGTCACACAAAACATATTTTCGACTTGCCAACTGCAGAAAACGCTGCCCAAAGCATAACACTGCCACCACCGAAATTACGTTTTGACATCCGAACATCGTTTGATCTCAAATCGTGCCAATAGCATGAGTATGACTCAGGACCGTCTAAATTAATTTTATTTTCGTCAGAGAAAATTGCTTTTTTCCACTCATCTGTCCATTTCATATATTTTCTTGCGAATTTTAGACGATTTTCTTTATTGTGCTTTTTTAGAATTGGTTTACATTTCGGCTATTTCCATTTTATGTTTTCATCGTTTCGTAAAATGTGTGAAACGTGTTTTTAAGTCACTGGAAGATTTAATTTATTCTTTATTTGTGTGGAATTCAATTTGTAGCGGGATATTTCTTGTTTTATTAGATTAAGTTGTCTTCTTGTTAGCTTTGTACTTCCCTTTGTAGGTTTGCAAACTCCATAATTTTGCCATTTCTTCAAGAAATTTCGCACTACAGTTTCCGAACGATCGATTTTAGTCCAATTTCTCTATTGGAACATCCTTGGTCGTGAAAAAATTTAATTTGAATCTTTTCATGATCGGACAAAAAAGTTTCCTGTGCATCTTTAAAAGTGATGAAATTTATTGATTCAAATAGAAAAAGTTGTAGTAAATTGAGATGTTACTATTAGAAACGTACCTTTGGTTGAAAAAAAAACTAAAATTGATAATATTTTATTTTTGGTAACTTTTTTAAAAAAAATTTCACGCCTGCGTTTATACGAATCTTGCACTTAAAATAGCACCAGATCATTTGATCGCATAATTAAGGCAACATGCGTTATAGAATTAGTTGTGCTTAGATCAATAAAGATCAGAAAAATATATTATTTTTTTCTGTTTTTTAAAAATTATCTTGAAAATGTATAATAAACTTCTAATTTGCAATACATTAATATATTAAGGGTACTCATTTCAACGCTTAAGTTTCCCATTTATGCAAATGTGCAAGTTTGCGCGACGTGTTTCATGAACCCACCTTTTCAATTTTGTGCAAGTTTATACAGAAAATTTATATTAGATAAAAATGTCAAATAAAAATAAATTCAACAAAAGCTTTAATGTGTTCATAATCAATGCCATTCCATCAAATCATTCAGTTCCAAAGTTACACAATTTTCA
The DNA here is from genome assembly GCF_958450345.1 of Calliphora vicina. Classification (NCBI taxonomy): domain Eukaryota; kingdom Metazoa; phylum Arthropoda; class Insecta; order Diptera; family Calliphoridae; genus Calliphora; species Calliphora vicina. The sequence goes on from NC_088782.1 coordinate 95,262,590, forward strand.
CATGCACAAAATATTAAAATTTTATTTTATTTTTTTTTCTTATAAATAAAAAAAAATCTGAATAAATTCAAGTTTGCGAGTCTAGGTTAGGTTAGGAAGGGGTGTACACTATGTGCACTTCCACTCGAAGACCTTGAGGTCCATTGTGATTCCCTTCAATAGAGATAGACAAAGAGGATAGCCTTAGAGTAAGAAAAGAGTCCAAAGTTCCGTCTGTTAAAAAGAAAAAGAAAGAAAGATAAGTCTCTTTACGGATTTGGACTCGCCGTAGAACGTCCGTTAAATAGCCAATGAAACCCAGTATGTTGCTTAGTTCGCAGCCAGCAACACTACCATGTTCGTCTATTTCCTAGCCATCTAACTCTGTGACCCTGTAGCATAGGGCAGTTGCACATAATGTGCTCTACTGTCTCTAGCTCCTCTGCATCCCCACACACTCTACAGAAGTCCTGTGTGCCATTATCCCATTTACCCTTAAAGGCTCCAATTGAGCAATGACCAGTTATCACTCCTACTAGAATCCTGAGATTATACCTATCCAACTCTATCAGTGTTCCAGTCGCGTTCGCATTCAGTTTTGGCCATAAGGCCCTGGACACTTTGCAATCTGTTCTACTGCACCAGGATTGATTCGTATAGTCCCGGAATCTTTCGTAGATTACCCCATAGTAGTGACAAATGGCTGGTCTAACAGCCCGTTCCCTAGTGTCATGATCCAGATCAGAACCATGTCTAGCCAGTTCATCTGCTACCTCATTACCCTGTATATCACAGTGCCCTGGTACCCAACACAATCTCACTGAGTAGTGTACCAATAGCTCCTCCAGAGCTCTCCTACAGTCCTCTACTAGGTTGGAGTGTACTAAATGACATTCCAAGGCCTTCAGTGCCGCCTGACTGTCTACGTATATCGTCACTACAGCCCCTCTATTGACGTGTCCCTTATCAACTCTGTGGCTTTCCAGATCGCGAAGATCTCTGCCCGGAAGACGCTATACTCGTTAGAGAGTCTATATGAGCGCCTGATGTCCTGGTCGACCAAATAAACCCCGGCCCCTGTACCAGAATCCATTTTGGAACCGTCAGTGAAAACTGCGCACCCATCAAACAGTTGATCGGATCCAACCCACTTATCCCTAGTGGGGAACTCTACTGGGGGTGAAGCACCGAAGCTGAAGGTCGCGACCTTATAGTCAGAGATTCCAGATGGAATAATGCCCTGACCAATAAGACCTGCCTCATACAGTATCATAGTGTGTCCTATCCGCAAGGGTTTCACCAAGGAAGACTCTGATAGTCTGAGTAGGTTCCTTGCTGCCACACTCTCAACATATTTCCCAATGGGTAGTAATTTAGGATTATATCCAACGCCGCCTGCGGGGTGCTACCTAAGGCACCTGTGATGCCCAGACATGCACACCTTTGAGCCTTGTTGAGTATAGCCCTGTAGCTACGTTTCCTCATTGCCTCCCACCACACTGCAACCATAAGTAATAATAGGTCTAACAACAGAAGTGTAGATCCAATTAACCATACTAGGTCGCAAGCCCCAGTTCTTGCCAATTGAGTTCCTGCATTTATAGTAGGCCCCTTTTTAATCTTTCCTGCGTATCTATTTTCCATGACAATTTATTGTTCCTAAATACTTGGCTCCCCCTGATAAACTCAGCTCAACGCCGTCTAATTTCGGCAAGTTGAAGTTCCCTACCTTATACTTCCTAGTAAATAACACCAATTCTGTCCTTGATGGGTTTACACCCTTAAGAGTCTAAATTGTTGCGCAAACTTAACGGAGTTGTGCAAACGAATTTCCATACATTTTTTGACAGTTCATTTGCGAGAGTGTAAAAATGCACAGATTGCACAGTTTACATGAGGACCCTTATTGTAAATTATTTTTTTAATTTTTTTTATCACTTTTTAAAATATTGTTTAATAAAGTCTAGCAATTTTTTCTTAATTGAGACCCGGAAATCAAAATCATACTTCGCTTCTTTCACAAAATGTATATGAAAATTTTAATACTTTGCCCCAGAATGTGACCCATTTTATAGTGGATATAATAGGAGTCACTACATTGTAAAATTTTGGTTGAATATTATTAGAACATCCATGGAAAAGTAGGACTTCATTAAACTAAATAACTCCAAAGATTAATCAGAAATAGTGTACAGGGCATCTGAAAAATGTAATGCAACTTTGAGAAGGATTATCCTTGTAATTTCTCAAATAAAGAATACCTCATGAATGAGTTAGAAAATGTTACCAATGTGAACAGATGACCTGTCGACAATTCCCCATGAAAAGACTCACACCGTTATAACTTCTTCAAATTGTTCAGCTATATTAGGAAAATTACGAAAGTGTCGCCTTTAGCGAAATACCGGAAGCAATGCTGCAAAGACTGATAGAAATTTGTATCTCCCGAATGGCCTAGAGAGTATTTATTCGGATCGTAATTAAGATTCCGACATCTAAACCTATTTTAAGTATTTTATTTAAAATTAAAAATCTTTAAATGAATCACCTTTAACAAGAAATTCAAGGACCTTCAATATCCCACCAATTCATCGTGATTGGTTCCAAAACACATATTCAAAACATAATGGAAGAAAGTCAGCAAAGAAGACAATCAGAAATCGAGAAGCAAAGGGATGATGAAGAAGAGCTCGATTATGTTACGTAATCTGATTATAAGGTACGACATTTTTTCCAAATAAATTTTTTGTGGGTGTGATTGGATTCGTTTAGCAAGTGGCTTCAGCAGACTTTTTAGTTCGACTGCGTATTGCTCACGTTTTTCGATTTTCCAATGATATATCAAAATCGATATGGAAGTAATAATTTCTTATGTATCATAATGCTCCCACCAAGGTCCTAAGGATTAGGCAGCAGCGTTAAATATCTGAATTGGAAACATGCATTTTTGATTTTTTGGGATTTGAATTATAGAATTATTCCAGACCGTAACATTAATGATGTGAAGTTATTTGCGCATTCGTTTATTTCTCCTCCATACTTTATATTTGTATATGTATGCTACTTCTATATTTGATGTATATGTATAAAAGTCAATTTGTTCTGAAATTAGAATTTTATTTCTATCTGAACTTAGCATTATTTTAACATGACGATGTCATTGCATACAAATATATAATACTAAATTAACTACATAATTTCAAGTAAGTACAAACCGTTACTACAGTATGACACGTTCGAACAACTCACAGGGTCCATTGTTTCCAATATAGGGTGAAAACAAAAATATATCCACTTACATGCACACATATGCAAACTATACAGTGTAGCACAAACATGTCAGAAAAAGGAAAATATATTTTTTTATGCAACATGCAAGTGCAAAAAAAACAAAACACAAAAATAATAAAGTGTTGGTGCCAAAAATTTATTTAAAAATATTACAAATTTATACGTATGTAGTGTAATTTTTATAAATGATAAAAAAATAATAATTAATATTTGGAACTAAATGAAAAATTATGATACAATCGTACAAGTGCTATAAGAGCCGTTGCAAACGTCACAGCGGATGTCAAAAAATTTTGATTTAAATAAAATAGTTCTAAGGCGCACTAAAATGTTTTTATAAATAAATATTTATTATTTGTAGAAACAAATGTTAATTCTACATTTGTTAGTGGTTTAGCGTCACAGTTATTTGATTGCAGGAATACGAAACAAACTGATTTTATAATAATTAAAAAAAAACAAATATTTCTCTTGAGCAGTGTGACCATTTAAGCATTATTGTAGCTAAATTCCATATTTTTTATTTTGATTTGGCTGCAAAATTTGCATTAAGCATTTGGCATTTTATTTAAATTTATAAAATTAACATATTTTTCAGCCTACTGTAAGTACTTTTGTAAGCGAGACGCGTGAATTTTGTTAAATCGCGAACAAAAATAACTAGCTTTTCATCCAAATAATAAGTAGTTATAACTTAACTGCAATATTACTTGCTTGCTTACAAGGTATGTGAGTTTTAGCTGGGGAGTGGTAGGATTTCCGATCTATTAAAAACTAATGTTGGAAAAATCAATCAATCAATTGAATTTAACCGACACACAGTGGTATAAATAAAAAAATAGAGGGAAATAAATATGTAACTTCTAAACGATAAGCCCAATTTGAATGAAATTTCACAGACACAAAGAGGAAGTATTTTTGATATTAAGTGTTGAACATGGACCTCATGGGTAAACCAGGGGCGCTACCAAGGGTCCTCAAAGTAGGACACCTCGGGTATGTTACATTTTTAAAACGATTTCAAAAAATAAATACACATATCCTCATCGATCACTACAATATACCTTAATCAGTTATCTCTTATAAGACAATATATGACATGATAAGACACCTTGTGAATTGACCAATTATTTGTTCGCTCCACCTGCAGTTTCTGGAAGATTATTCATAAATACTACTTTACGAAGAAAAAATAATTCTCTCGAATGCAAATAGGTCAGTAAGTATTGCTTTTTGATTCAAAATCAGCGACAGGTCTGTTTCGTTCCCAGAACAATTGGATCTACGATCCCGAAATATTGTAAATTTGCAGACATTATTAATAATTTTGACCAGTTTTTATTCATATTTATTAATAATCAGCTTAACCCGGCCCGCATTTCTAGCCCTTAAAAAACATTTGTTTCATATTGCATCTCGATTTTAATATATGGTGTCGGATAAAACTAAACACGGACTCCCACGACTTCGCACCCGAAACTCATTGTTATCTGTAGCCAGATGACGTAGGATGAGGCCATATAACAAAGTAATAGCAGATATCTATAAGTACAGTGCCATGCTATGCCCTTAAAAAACGAAACGAATGTATTTATGGCAAATGTGATATTATATTTTTGAATTAATATTAAGGGATTTACAATTGGGGGATTCAAACGGTCTGCTATTAGGTCGTATTGTCATAATGTCATTATATTTTATTTTAGTTTAAACAAATTTTTGTTGTGCAGAAAACAAAAAAAATATTTTATGACAAAACAATAAACATAGTTCAAAAAGTCTTATTTTAGAACTTTTGTGTTTGAAACACAACAAAAATGTGATTAAACTAAAATAATATTTTAGGACAATATGACAATACGACCTAATAGCAGACCGTTTGAATGCCCCAAATGTTACTTTTTTATTTGGAGTAAAAATATACATATAAATTATTATTTGGTGTGCCAACTCGGGAGCCAACTCAATTGATCGTGTGAAAAACATGAATTTTTCAAATGTAAGCCAGCAATAGTCAACGATTGGCCTTGTGCATTGTTAATGGTTATAGCAAAGGCGAGACAGATTTTAATCGTTTAGGGCTTGTTTAATAAGAGCGCTTATGCATTTTCCAATTCCTAATGCCTTTTTAAAAACCAAAAATTTCGAAAATTTTCTAAAAAAATATTTTTATTGCCAAAAAAAAATGTATTTCTGAAACGACTGCGAAGATGAAAAACGTGTTAAACCTTTCATAAAGATAATTTCATTGCGGATTTTCGGTTTTTCCAGTTTATTCAATAATCTAAACCGTTTTTGAGTTACGCGAATATATGTTGTACAACCTTCCACATTTTCGAAATAACGGGTTATCTCAAAAATACGAGCTAACCTAAAAAAACGGTTAGCACTACTGAATTCAACCTACCCGAATTAGTTTAAGCCACTGGGTGCCCTTCTTGACAGAAAAAGTGTCAATTTCGTGTTATTATTTTTTTTTTTTTTTGTTTCATATTTTATTTGTTGTATCTTCACAAAATAATGTGAACTATCAATAATTTGTTCAAATCTTAAATCTAAATATTAATTTTTATTTATGTCCCACCACAGCACAGTGGTTTAGAAACTTTTTTTTTTGGAAATAATTCGGTATCTCGGGAACTATTGGAGATATTATTAAAAAATTTCACATGGTTAGAGCTGAGGTGTTTTTGAGTTGAATTACATTTGTTCAGCTTCATAGGGGTAATACGGGCCAGTTTGTGCCCCCTCAAAGTTGGTCACCTCGGGTCTCAAAATTTTTAAAAAAATCCCCAAAAAATCATTTATGATCCGAATGAGCTGAAATTTAAAATATAAATAGTCCTTGAGAAGATCTACAAAAAATACGCTTACATGTGTAGGTTATCTCCTTCAGTTGAAGAGATATTTAGGTTTATTTATTTATTTTTATACCCTTCAGCTTCGTGAGAAGGGTATATATAAGTTTGTCATTCCGTTTGTAATTTCTAAATTTTTCATTTCCGACCCTATAAAGTATATATATTCTGGATCCTTATAGATAGCGGAGTCGATTAAGCGGAATCCGAGACAACCTCTGAAAATTTCATCAAAAAACACAATGTATTGCATGCTTTGACAAAAAAACAACAAAACGTATGGTTGGATGTGCAAGCTTTGCGTATTTTGTTTTTTTTTGTGTTTTGTTTCTTTTGGCGTTGTTGTTGTTTTTTATACAACTAAACTTTTGTTTGGTTGTGTGTTGTTTTTTTTGACAAAAAATCAACAAATCGTATGTTTGAATGTGCATGCTTTGCGTATTTTGTTTTTCTTTTGTGTTTTGTTTCTTTTGGCGTTGTTGTTGTTTTTTATACAATTAAACGTATGTTTGGATGTGTGTTGGTTTCATTGCCTTGCGTATTTTGTTTTTGTTTTTTCTTTTGGTGTTCTGTTTCGTTTGGCGTTGTTGTTGTTTTTTGTGTTCTTGATAAATTTAGGATGCTGTACGCTGAAAGTGGGCAATGTAAATTAGACTTGCCACCTTTTGAAATTTCCAAAACGGGACACCACTAAATGATCAGAGAACAATGGAAAATGACCTAGCGTGGGTTATAGGACTTGCTGAGTACATTACAAATTGTGTCAAAAAATGTCAGAAGCACCTTCATATTCTGAAGTTATTCTGAAAAAACCGTTTACAGTGATGTTTTTCAACTTATCGATCTGTAACTCAGTCAGTTTTTGCTAGAGTTTATAAACCGGTTAACCGAAAAACCGGTTTTTCTTCCAAATCTCGGTTTTTTGCGAACCGGTTAATTTAAAATGTTGATTTTCGGTTTTTAAAATTTGGGACTAAAATTGATAAATCTCACGTTTTTGTGCATTTTTAATATTCATTGTATACACATTATTGGTCTGATTTGAAACCTAAACTGCTGATTTACAATACAAAACTGTTTAGATTAATATTTTTAAAAATTACAATGATTCTAAATAATAGAGGACGATGAGTTTACTTAAAAACTTTTTTGCACATAATGAAACTATTAAAAATTAAAATTAAATTCCGCATAATTCTATAAGTTTAGGCTAAATCTTACTAATGATTCATTAAAAACTTAGTGATGATCTTACCAAACGTTAAATTGAATTCGATGTACATACCTTCCTTCAATAAATTTGACTTCATTAGTGTATTTTGTTCTTAAAATTTTAATTTATTAATCACTTTGTTAGCTATTCAGAAATATTACAGGAGAGAGAAAAAACGTTCTAAAATTCATTATTTGAAATATTTATGAAATCTGATAATGGAGTTTTTTATAATAACAAATAATCACAGCTAAGTGGAAGTGCGTTTACATCTTATAGGTCCTCTTTTGGGACTTGGAACGTTTTGTCTTTCATATCAGAAAGTAGAGGTGAAAATAAATTTCAAAGTTATCAAATATTAAATTAAAAAAGTGATTTACATTTTTTGGTTGAAATTTAATGAATAAACCAATAATTAAAACAAGTATTTTATATTTAGTAACATATTTATAATCATTTCCATTTGACTGAGATAATAATTTTTTCGGTTAACCGAAAAAAGTCCATTTTTCGGTTAACCGACAAACCGGTTTTTTAAAAAGTCGGTTTTTTATAAACACTAGTTTTTGTTCAATTTTTATTTTTTTTAACGTGTTGGGAAAGAAAACTTATTACGCTTCAAAATGACATGCATTTATTGATACATTTGTAAGTTATAAGTATTGTTTTTGTTACGATCTTTTTTGATTTGAGTCGCTTTTCATTGCTTATTTTATTTATAAAAATTTATATCAATGTATAAACAAAAGTTCTTAATAAAACATGGTTTTAATTTTTCAAATCGGATGAAAACTGTAAAAGTTATTCAACTTTTCATTCATACTTTTTTGAGTATTTTCTCCCCCAGCGCATATAAATGTAAAAAAAAACAGGGTAAATATTTTCGAACTTTTTTCGAAAAAGTTTAATAACTTTTGCAAATATATAAACCGATTTTAATAAGTAATATCTCCTTTTTGTCTATATAAAATTGTCTTTAAAGCACTGTGCAAAAAAGATTTGGTTTTCATAGAAAAAAATTAAAATAACTATTGTTGAATTTGAAAAATTTCGAAAAAAAAAATAAAAAAAAAATGTAACTTTTTTAATAACTTAAACAATTTCTTAGATTATTTTTTAAAATTTTGAAATCGGTTTTAAAATGTCTGAGTTAGAGGTATTGAAGTACTACTACTTGTTTCAAAATAACTCAAAATTTTGAGGGTGTTCAAAATCTTTGAAAACCGTTTTAGCATGTCCTCACCTAGGCATACAACCTCCATTAGGTTGCTTTTGCCCTAATATCACCCTTACTATTCTACATTTTTTGGGGGAAAATGTTATTATGTTAGTGGGCGTGGCACCTCCCATACAAAGTATATAGTTAATTTCTAATATCTGGAGTACAATAATTGTGAAGTTTTTAAACTTTGTATGAATCAAATTCTTGTCACTATACGGAGATTAGCTGAAAATTGGCGAGACTGAATTTTTTAAAGTAAATAGTTATTTTCAAATATCTGGATTACTATAATTGTGAAATTCTTCAAACTTTATATGAATCAATTTCATATCACGACATGAAGTTTAACCAAATTGGGAAGAATCGGAACAAGGTTTAAGTCACCTACCACACAAAGGAAAATAAATATTTTCAGAACTATAATTGCGAGATTCCTCAAACTTGTCCGATAGCCCACTTATCATTTTACATAGTTTGACTGTAAAATGGTCAGGATTGGATTAGTGGGAGTGACACCTCCCATACAAAGTATATAGTTAATTTTCAATATCTGGAGTAATATAATTGTAATGTATTTAAACTTTGTATGAATCAAATTCTTATCACCGTACAGAGTTTAGGTAAAATGGTCTAGATCGGAACAGTGGGTGTGAAACTTTCCATTCAAAGTACATAGTAAATTTTGAATATCTGTATAATTAAAATTGCGAGATTCTTCAAACTTTGTCTGAAAATTTATTTTTTATAATTTTACCTAATTTGTTTCACCTCATTAAAAAATAGTTTATAAAATCTTAAAATTTTTTTTATTTTACTACGTAGGAGTAACGAAGCGCAGCGGGTTATTTAATAAAGTTTACCTATTTCAGTACATAATTTAAAATTTATATTATTAATCGCTTCTATCAGCTTTTTTATTATTATTTGAAGTAATAAATTCAACAAACTCAGTCCATTTCAATGGACCAACAACTCACCTTTAACTAAAGGTACAAGCATCCTAGAGCGAGTATCGTGCCATTTATTTTTCATGAAACTTAAATAATGTTTACTAATGAGTTTATTGAAACTAATGAGTTTATTGAAAATTCAGTTTTAAGAAAATACTATATTTCAGAAAATAAAGCATCCTTGTTTATCGGTATTTAAAATTTTAGATTTTTTTATATTTTTTGTGGTAATTAATGAAAAAGTTATGTTTTTTTTTAAACGGGACAAATGGCGTCCCGTTCAGAGTATCGCCGGGACACGGGACATTCGACTCTAAAACTGGTCTGTCCCGTCGAAAACGGGACGGTTGGCAAGTCTAATGTACATACATACCTATATACTAATTATAAAAAATAATAATGCATCCACAACAAAGGTGAAGGGTATATAAGATTCGGCATAGCCGAATATAGCACTCTTACTTGTTTTTTTTAATTTTGCTCGATTTTTTTTTGTTTTTTTTGTAATAATATCTCTAATAGTTCCCGAGATACCGAATTATTTCCAAAAAAAAAGTTTCCAAACCACTGTGCACAGTTGGACGAAAAATTATGTTTAATTTATAGATCCTATCATGAGCGCAGGTCTGTTGGATTCCTTCTTAGTCGGATGTAGCCATTACTTCTCATTAATGTTCGTGCAAGTGGGTTTAGGTGAACTTCTAACTTTTTCAAATATGACTCCGCTTGTTTTTTATTTCATTTTTCACCAAGAAGACACCTAAGTCCTTATGAATGATAATATTTCTCACATACCAAGGCGCTGCTGTTATCATTCTTAATATTTTATTTTGGAATCTATGAATTTTTTCAATATTAGAAGCTGAGGCCGTGCCCCATAATTGAATTCCATAGCACCATATGGTTTTTATATTGAGTATTCTCGAGTTTTTACCAATTAGCCAGTAAATTTGTAGTAATTTTAACTTCATTTGAGTCAATTTCGTATCTATATGCTTATTATTGAAGGCAATTTTTGTCGCACAGTGGTATACAAAATAATATAGGGAAACAAATATGTAACTTCCAATTTGAATGACATATTAGGTTCTTATGACAATTTAACATGATAAGAGACCTTGTGAATTGACCAAACACTTTTAGAAATTAGTATATCATAGTAATATCATCCTATATAGAACTGCATTGATTCGTCTGAAAGACACACCAGTTCCGGTCCTTGCAATATATTGTCCTCGACCACGCTCTACTTCGTCGTTGAGCCATCAGTTAATACCTCTTTTGGAGATTTGTTTCCAAAACCAAAGAAAGGTCTGCATGCTTAATGCGACCGTAGTGTTTATCGCATTATTTGTGAGATAGTACCAATATAATTTCATATACAGCCATGGAGACATCATCCGCTTCGCAACAGTTTTAAAAGCAATAGAATAGGGTTTCATGAGTAACGATAAATTACACAAAAAGGGAGATAATACAGCAACTTGTGGTCTTCCATGATGTACCGTCTTAGAGATGGATTTTGTCCCATTAGTAGAGGCAACAGTGGATTGGTTTACACCAAATCCAATTAGAGCCCATGTGATGGACACATCTGTTCTCCTGTTCTCTGCATTTTATTAGACAGTTTGCTAGGCTTTTTCTCACCATATTACGTAAGATTGGTTTTCGGAGTATATGTATCTTAAAAAAGATATCACGAATCTATCACCATAAGATTTGACAATAACTTCCCTTTTTACCAACAGCTAATTTGTACTTAACATTAAATGCATAAATTGTATGATATTTAAATGCTATAACCCTAAATAACAAATAAACAATACATTTGTACATATTTGAAATTTGTATTATTTAAAATGTATTTAATAAACAATAAATATAGTTGTTCACAAGCTCATTCATTTATGGGTAGATTTAATGTGAAAATATTTTCAACAGCAATGAGTTTCAGTATCAGTGCTTTGCTACAACAGGGTTGTCACAGTTTTCAATAAATTATATACTCTTTTAAAAAGTGTTTATCATTTTTAATGATTTCTCCAAGAGATAAATCAATTTTGGAAAACAGCAAAATAAAAAAATAGAATCTTTTAATAAATAAAATAAAGTTTCTCATACATAAATTTATACTGCATGCATGAAGAGACATTAAATAAAAAAGAAATATGAATAAAATTGATTTATTAATAAAAGTAACACCCCATTTAAACGGCACAAAAAGTATCTATTGTCTGATGATGCATGTTATTAACAAAATATTAAAAAAAAATAAAAATGATTATTATTATGGAAAATGAAATTAATCTTCACTTTAGTTTCACCACTTTACACCATTGAACCCAATACACAACACATGCATACAAATAATAAAGGAAAACGGAAATGCATTGAAAACTCAATTCGTACTTCAGCAGCACAACACACTCAAACACGAATGAATGAACAAAATAGCAATAAATAATATTTAATTTTTATTTATTGTTGGAAAATTGCACAAACAAGAAGAAAAAATCACAACAGTGAAGAAATAATTATGATTATGATTTTATTTTAATGCTTTTTTTCATATACAATTTTCATGTTGTTCGACTTTTGTTTTGAGTTGCTGTTGATGCTGCTGCTGCCACCACTGTTACTCCTTTAGGATGCATGCGAGTGTGTCGTATTAACAACCCCCAAGTACAAGATGTTCTTTCGAATACAATGGAAACTCAATATCATCATCAGCAGCAGCATCAAAATCCTCATCATGGGCCTCTTTTAGAAAAATAACAACAAACAATTGTTTTGTATTGTACCATTGAAACTCTTTTGTTGTTGTAGATGTTGTTTTTGTTATTTTTCTCATTAATAACACTACAAGTACACTCAACAGGGTAAGCCATTTAGTGCCAACATTTTGCGAAAATTATAACAGATGCTGAGGACATTTGACGGAAATTTCTAAATAATTGAAAACAATTTTTCATTTTAATTCTAAAGCTAACTGGGTTATATTTACAATTAGCCCATCTGAGAAAAGTTTATTAAAACAAGTAAGAGAGCTATATTCGGCTGTGCCGAATCTTATATACCCTTCACCAAATTATACTTTAAAATAAATTTTTAGGTAAACAAAATTTATTTTTTTTTTAATTGTTTTTCAAATTTTTTTTTTTTTAAATTGTTTTTTAATTTTTTTTAAAAAAGTTTTTTAAAAATTTTTTTTTTTTGAAAAAAAATGTATGACAAAAAAAATGTTATGATGAAAACAAAATTCGGGTTAAAAATATTTTTCCCGATTTTGACCCATTGTAGGTCCAACTTACTATAGCCTTATCTACATCGTTGCAATGGACTTTGAAATATCTATCATTAGATATCCATATTGTCTATATTAATGACTTAGTAATCCAGATATAGATCAAAAATAGAGGTTGTCCCGGTTTTTTGCTCATATCTCCGTTATTTATGGACCGATTTTGCTGATTTTAAATAGCAAACTTCTCGAAAGCATGTCTGACAGAATTATTGAAGATTTGGATCCCGAAGATATCTGGGGTCTTCAGAAAATTGATTTCAACAGACAGACGGACAGACAGACAGACGGACATGACTTAATCGACTCCGTCGGAAAATTTCCGACTCGGTTCGGAAATGAAAAATGTAGAAATTACAAACGGAATGACAAACTTATATATACCCTTCTCACGAAAGTGAAGGGTATAAAAAGCGAATGCTTCGATTGTTAATTTAAAATTTCACCTCAACTGCAACAGAAATGTTATACTCCCTCAACTTAATGCATTAAATATAATACATGTGTCTATATGAAAATGATTATGTTCACGACAACACGGCTAGAAGTTTACGTGACCACCGTTTTTTTTTTAAATTTTTTATTTGCTCAAAAGAAAGCCTAGGTCTATTTCTCTAAGATCATTTTGGTCTCGTAGTGGGATGCGAGTGGAATATCTATCAAAATAAATATTTTGTTTAAAACTATAAAAATATTCAAATAGGTTTTTTCAAATTTTGCCTCCAATAATATTATAAGGTATATACTTATATTTTGTAATTATGTAAATAACTACTTATTATTAAGAAGAAAAAGTTGTAAAACTTGAACTATTTATATATATAATTTTAAAAGATAGAAAATGTACTATATATGTACTATTAGAGTGCTCCAAAAAAATAAAATTGCGAATTTTGACCGTCCCCCCCTCTAGAATTGTTCTATGTATTGTATAAACACATTGTGTAAAATATTAGGATGATAGGATAACGTTAACTGGTGGCGCAACGACGCTGAAGTTTTGAGGTGCATTTACAAGGGGAAAATATGCAATTTTTTCAGTTTTTGTAAAAATTTTGCCATTAAATAATGACTTTTACAATTTAATTTAAAAGAATCGAAATGTGTACGTAATTGTCGTTATAATAAGATATAAAAGACAAAAATTGGTGAAAAAATGTTAAAGTTATTAAAAAATCGCCAGGCCATTAACGTGTCTCAGGCCACTAGAACAAGAAATTTATGAACAAAATTAACATATTTTGAGAAATATTAAAATAAAAGCTTATTTTTACTTAAAATATATCCATATTCACTTGTATATGAGTTTTTGTCCTCGTAGGATACCGTTAACCTATTCGCAGGTATGACCAACAAAATTAAATTTTTTTAACGGCAGTTTCAAAACTCCTATTTCAAATTTTTAAAAATTTTGTTAAACAAATTTCAGAATTTTTTGATCATCACATGGGGATTTATTGACAACATAATAGGGAATAAAAATGTGAAAAAAGTATGTCAATACCTCCTATAGATTTTCCGTACCTGCGATATAAATTTTGCGATTTTCGAGAAAAACTAATTTTTTGGCCATATTTTGGGGAATGACCAGAATTTCCTTACTGTAATGATTTTTAAGTAAAAGCTATTCAGAATAATATAGTCCAGATAATTTAAAATATAGTCTGAAAGCTTTACTAAAATCGGAAAACTTTAACCCTTAAATCGTGAAGGTCAAAAGTCAATTTTTTCAATATTTGGAATTTCTCATGGAAAGATAGCGAAATATTATATATTTTTGGGCCGATTTTGATGAAACTTAAGAAAAATATAAAATGAAGTCTAGTATTCACAATAACAGTACAAAAATGGAAATTAACCCTAAAAAGTCAAAAATTAAAAAAAAAAAAAAAAAAAATCTAAAATTTCATGTTTTGAGTTACAAAACATTTATTTTGATAGACATCGAACTCGCATCACACTAAGCTTCCAAATGGGTATTCAAGGAAATATCTAAGCTTTAAAAAACCATTTTGAAAAAAAGTCAAAAAAGTTTTTGATTTCGGAAAAAATTTTGTATGGTATGATCAAAGAGTAAAAAATCGTATAGCAGAAACGCAATCTACGGAAAATTCTAAGAAAGTTTCCTCAAGAAACCATAGGTGTAAAATAGGGATGCCAATCCCGATCCCGAAAAATCCCGGGATTTCCCGAATCCCGGGATTTGTGAAAAAGAATCCCGGGATTTTTCGGGATTAACAAATCCCGAAATATTATGAGATTTTTGATATTTTAGGAAGATTTTTAATCACCCAAAATACTTAGAAAGCTAAATTTCAGCATATTTATAATACTAATCTCGCTTCAAATCCAAACGCAGCCAGATTTTTTCATTTGAATCAGGGAACAGCACGTCTCCCTTGCATTGACAGGCTTTTACACAATTTACACTTTTACGAATTTTATGTTCAAGTTATTTTTTGAAGGGGACTAGAAGCAAATGTAGCTCGATTTCCGCAGTACTCTACAGTATAATTTCAGAGTACTTACAACTTATTTTGTGCAAAATTTTATAAGGATTGCCGCATAATCAAGATATTTATGACTGCTCAAACAGTACTCCGGGGGACAATTGTATGGAACAAGGGGAAATCATGGACCATTTTATTTTAATTTAATGCATTAGTTTTTGATTTGATATATTTTTACTTAAATATATTAATGAAATTAATAGTTTTTATTGTTGAATTTGATGTTTTTGACGTTTAACTAAAATCCCGAAGTCCCGAAAAATCCCGAAATCCCGAAAAATCCCGGGATCCCGAAAAATCCCGGGGTCCCGAAAAATCCCGGGATCCCGGGATTTACATTTCTAAAATCCCGAATCCCGGGATTTGTAAAACCCAGTCCCGTTTGGCATCCCTAGTGTAAAATCAAATCCTATCTTGCTCATTTCGTTTTTCGTCCAATAAAAAAAACTATTGAAAAAATAAATACTGAAATATCATTGGATAAAAGACGAAATGCGCAAGATAGGATTTGACTTCAACCTATGGTTTCTGCCGTTGAATGCGTTTCTGCTATGCGATTTTTCGTGAACAAAAACGACCCACCCTAATATATATTATGGGTCCTTATAAAACACTAAGACGATAATATCGATTTCGAACCAACTTTTTACACAAATAAGTAATCACCCCTATCGCGAATCAATAGTTCACATGAAATATGTTCCCTTTTCACATTTCTCGTTCATCAACTTTGTTCACGTGAAAAAATGTCCCTTGTTGTGAAATTTTTAGATGTAATTTAGTAAACAATAAGCAGCTGTTACGAGCAAAATCAACTATTGTGAATGAAAAGTTCATGGGAATATCACGATAGCAATTTTCCCTTCGAGGGAAATGGATATTTCATGGGAACAAAATTTCACATGTTATTGCCGATAGCATATGTATGAAAAAATAAAACTGCTGGATTTTGGAAATATCGGTTCATATTTCATCACATGCCCCAAATAAGGTCCACTTCCGATAATCCCTTTAATACGAATAAATCTATAATAAATATCGTATTGAGTTTGAAATTCGATTTCAATAATATTCAAGTAGTCAAAAATCTCCGTACCTAATTTTATGAAGATCGGCCCATAATTGGTAATAGCTCCCATATAAGGACTACTTCTGAAAAACCATTCCTTTAGTTCCTATAAGGAACAAAAGATTTCCAATCCTTTCTCTTTGATGGTAGGTTCTTGATTTCATTCCAGCTTTTTCCTGCTCAAGAAGCCTCTATGTCTAACTGTCTTCGCCTTCCTCTCCTTCTACTACCTTGCGGATTCCAGTCAATGGTATTGCGGATTACATGCGTGGCCAATCCATCTCTATTTCCTTTTCAAAACTTCGGAATGTATTTGGCTTTGATGTGTGACTGTCCAGAGGTGTGTGTTCGATATCCTGTTGGTCCAGTAGAGTTTTAGTATTCTTCTTATGCATTTATTGGTGAAAACTTGCAAAGTGTTCACCTTCCCAGCAGCCATATTCCCCGTTTTACAGCCATAAAGGACAGACTTATCACACGAATTGAAAATTGTTATCTTAGTGCGGGTGGTGGTTGATGGTGATTTCCAGACTGTGCTTAGTTGGCCGAAAGCTTGCCGAGCTCTCATGGTACGATTTGAGACATCATTAGAAGAGCCTCCAGTCGATTATATGATGCTACCCAAGTAGCAAAAGTGGTGCACGTCCCGTAGTTGGATGTCTTGGATAGAGAATGGCCGGTTGGATGTTGCATTTACTCGCATTACCTTCGTCTTATTTATGTTTACTTTGAGTCCTGCCTTTGCAGCTTCTATTTCTACCATTTGAAGGCTTTGCACCACGTCAGAATGACTGTATGTTAGAAGGCATATGTCGTCGGCATAGTCAAGATCGGACAGGCGGCCAGATGCGGCCTTTTCGTACACCAGCTTTGACAGAACCTTATCGCTAATTGAGTACCGGTGAAATATACGACAGCTTGCGTTCCTGTACAGCTCTTGGATAATCCCTATTATTTTCCTAGGTACGCCTTTGCATGTGATTGCTTTCCAAACGGTAGTGTGGACAAGTGTGTCGAAACCTCTTCAAAGCCGATGAAGACCAGATATAGGGGGGACCTCCATTCTACTGATTGCTCAATTATTATGCGGAGACTGTTCATGTGGTCTACACATGATTTTTGAGCTCTGAATACAGCCTGTTCGCAACGAAACTCTTTGTCAAGGGAGTTAGCACGTCTCATGTTTGCGATCACCTTATTTATCTTGCTTAGAAGTGTGATCCCCAATTTTTGCACTCCGTGATTGTATAAGTCACGGGATTTTCCTGATTCGGCTTCCTGACCTGTTCCCAGGTCTTTCGTCAATTTCCTCTTGTCTCTGCGAGCGCTGCGATTTACTTCTTTATCGAGAAAAATGTAGTTGTCCTGGAGTCTGGACTTCTCCATATGGTCAGGTCATGTCATACATGTCATAAAAATATTTGTGTGTACTTGACGAAATAGTTTTACATTTTAATTTTTTCATCATATGATTTAAATATAAATACTCAATACTGTGAAAAGCCAGAGTTACATGTTAGGTTTAAAGTGGGTTTCATCAAAAATAAATTAGAAGTAGCTTTTGCTAAAAGAGTTGTGTTATTTAATTTCAAAAATTATCAAATTATTGTTTAAAACTGGATATAAAACTTAATTTTAATAACATATATGGGCATTTCCACCGAAAGGTCCACAGAGACCAGAAAATTAAAAGTGTTTGAAAACACTTTGTTTTATCCCATTTTCATAGGGAAACAATCAAATTTAAATAATGTAAAGAAATTTTCCATTTATTCATAACCCATTTCGAGATATTCGAATGCAAAGTCGACCAAGGGCAACTTTTCCGATTTGAATATTTATAATGCACATTTTGTTTTGATACAAGTTCTTAAAGAGAGACATTATGCATTGACTTTTGATATCTAAAATCTTCCTGAGGGTACAAAGAGTCAAAATAGAATGCATAATAAACTATGCGATTGTAAACAACTGTAAGTTTTTACATTGCATTATCACATATTTCGATGTCCCGTGCGACATTGAAAAACTTTGGTATCAGTGCGTCGAAAGTACTTGCAGAAATTTTATCAAATATTGAGTGCAAACAGAGCTTTTTAATACAATTAAAATAAAATAAACTTTACTGAAAAATAAGAAAATTTATGATTTTGGTACTCATATAAAGTTGGTGCCGTGCGACATCGTAAGTGTGAAATTTAAAAATTTTAAAATTATTTTTTCTTACATAAATGAAATAAATCATGTAAATATGCACAACATCACATAAATATGGTTAAATTATATCTTCTGCCGTCTGACCAGATTGAAAAGCATTCTTTGTTATATAATTTAGACAAAAAATGGAGAGAAGTGAAAAGCATTCCAGGCATAGCCCAGTTGGACTACTTTTGTTGCAATGTCCAAATATCCGTTTGATATTCCTGAAACTACTTTCATTTAAATTTATTTTTTTTTTATTGTATTTACTGATATACAATACTTTTCCCTATGTCTATACTTGATAAATTTTTTGAATGATAAACGTCAAAATGGTTGTCAAGATAAAAAATTATAATTTTTTAGTGTTATTGCTTCGTTAGGACAAAATTGTTAGTGTTTTTGCTAAGACAATTTTTTTTATTGTTATGACAAATATTTGTCAAGTATAGACATGGGCTTATTCGTACTAAATAATTTTCTTACGTTTTTAGTTTGTTGATATTATATTGAAATAAATACATTGAATACTATTAATTTAAAAACATTTATATTAAGCTTGTTTACGCATTATTTCGTAAAAAATCAACAGAAACTACATTAATATCATGATGGAAAAAAATGTCCCGTGCGACTGTTATTAAAATTAATTTTAAAAAAAAATTATAATAAATTTTTGCGTAAAATCAAAACCATTTTTAACAGACATCAATGCACAATATTCTAAAATTAGTCAGATTGAAATATTGCCTCTGGTTTCGCTGAAAATTAGCGTTGGAATGGTTGGCCGCCAAATTGACTTCTGTATTTGTCCCTTGCGTATGCCTCGGGTTTTTGCAATTATCTTGAATATGAAAACTTGCCCAAAATCAAACTTAGTACCAATTATAGGGCTAATTAAGAGCTATAAATTAAGCCTTTTGTCAAACTAAAAATTCTATTTATTTTGACTTATTTTTATACCCTTCAGCTTCGTGAGAAGGGTATATATAAGTTTGTCATTCCGTTTGTAATTTCTACATTTTTCATTTCCGACCCTATAAAGTATATATATTCTGGATCCTTATAGATAGCGGAGTCGATTAAGCCATGTCCGTCTGTCTGTCTGTCTGTCTGTCTGTCTGTCTGTCTGTCTGTCTGTCTGTCTGTCTGTCTGTCTGTCTGTCTGTCTGTCTGTCTGTCTGTCTGTCTGTCTGTCTGTCTGTCTGTCTGTCTGTCTGTCTGTCTGTCTGTCTGTCTGTCTGTCTGTCTGTCTGTCTGTCTGTCTGTCTGTTGAAATCAATTTTCTGAAGGCCCCAGATATCTCCGGGATCCAAATCTTCAACAATTCTGTCAGACATACTTTCGAAAATTTTGCTATTTAAAATCAGCAAAATCCGTCCATAAATAACGGAGATATGAGCAAAAATCCGAGACAACCTGTGAAAATTTCATCAAAACACACAATGTATTGCATGCTTTGACAAAAAAGCAACAAAACGTATGTTTTTGGATGTACATGCTTTGCGTATTTTGTTTTTTTTTGTGTTTTGTTTCTTTTGGCGTTGTTGTTGTTTTTTATACAACTAAACGTTTGTTTGGTTGTGTGTTGGTTTTTTTGACAAAAAAGCAACAAAACATGCTTGGATGTGCATGCTTTTGTGTGTTGGTTTTTTTGACAAAAAAGCAATAAATCGTATGTTTGGATGGCATGCTTTGCGTATTTTGTTTTTTCTTTTGGTGTTTTGTTTCGTTTGTTGTTTTTTGTGTTCTTGATAAATTTAGGATGCTGTACGCTGAAAGTGGGCAATGTACATACATACATACATATATGTATACTAATTATAAAAAATAATAATGCATCCACAACAGAGGTGAAGGGTATATAAGATTCGGCATAGCCGAATATAGCACTCTTACTTGTTCACTTTAAATGTGTACGAATGTCCCGTGCGACATAATGGAATTGCCCATATGTTATATTAAGCTTTGATATGGTATTCATTAAAGCAATTTTTTGCTTCTTAAAAACATAAGTAAATATTAGATTTAGTTCAAAACTTATGTGTATCAGATTTTTTACAATATTTACACGATTTTGTGGATGGTTCTTGCTTTGCGTTCATTTCGTTTAAACTGGCACTACTGCTGCTGCTATAATTGCTTTATATTATGGCATAATTTCATCGCATTTATAATCTGGATCTTCAATATCGTCATTGAAATCTTCATCAGTATCTTTTAAATCAACATCATTTTCAATTGACTACATCAAATCTGCTATTTCTTAATCACTCAATGATGAAAGCTTAATTTTTAAGAAAATTTTTCTAACTTATTAGTAAAGAAAACTAAACAGAATAGTTAAATTTTGTGACTAAGACCTTCTACAGATGGTGTTTCCAAAGTAAATTGAAACTATATTTTTTTAAATTTGAATTTTCACACAAATCACAAATATTATTTTTGTCTTTTTTCACTAAAATTCAGATTGAACCTGTTATTTCTGCCAAACTTATTTATTGAGCCCGTTCAAACTGGTCCCGCTTGATAGGTATTTTTATAATGAATAAAAAGTCTTTAGTTGTTATGGTGTAAAGAAATCAGATTTTACAATAAATTGAATTTTTTGAAGACCTTCTATAGACGGTCTTAGGTGTTAAAGGGTTAAGGAAAAACTAAATAATATTTAATAGTTTTCCAGTAGAAAACCGAATAAAGACAAAAACAACTAATTTGTTGTTACCTACGTCCTAATGCCGCTATTATTGTAAGCCGTCTGTGACCCTTATAAATATTTTTTAAACTTATCTCAACAAGGATAGCTTTGAAATAGAAAAGGCCTAACATATGCTAATAGGTGTTTCCCTAGGATTTTCCGAATTTCACCTATTTTTTTTATCAAAATGTATGGAAAATCGTGCTTCGGTTTGCGTCTCGTTTCTTTGGTCCCAATTAGCGACGGAAACCGGGGTATTGGTGTATACTTATTTGTATGTCTAAATTTGTGCAACATTTCAAATTACATTGAAATGCACTTCAAACGTCACCCTGTAACAAATGCAACCATACTCTTTTCTATTTGTATTGCACACGACCTTTTGAGTACGATTTTATGAGTTTGCGATGCAGTGTGTGTTAAAAACGCATTTAATACACCACTTAAATGTTCAAGTAGCATCTGGACTGCTGTTTTGCACCATACAATGATTCCATCCATGTCCTATTGATATTTTAGTTCATGTTCGCTCATTGTTGCGTTTCTCCTCAAATCTTTACAATTTCACACACTCTCGTCGGACGTATCAGCAGCAGTATCACGAGCAGTAACAACCATACTTCTCTAAAACGAGCCTTTTTCTTGTTTTATTCTATTTATTTTTATTTAGGTTTCACGAGTTTTTTTTATTTTTGGGTGACATTGATGTATGGTTGCCACATAATGTGGTGTTGATGCTAATGTTTCATGTGCAACACCACATTTCTCTATTTCATTTGGATGTGATGTTTGTTGTTGATAATTTCTCCCAAAAAGAAATAATAAAAAGGGGTGACTTAGTTGCTGTTGTTTAGTTAAATTTTGTGTCACTGTTGTCAAGCTATAAAATACAATTGTATGAACGAATACGAGAGTATATTTTCGTCATCATCTTCATTCTAGTCATCATTATTTCACTACTTGTTTTCATCGCATTTGAACAACAATCATGTGCATCAAATGTATGCTTCTGTGAATGTGTGCATGAGTTTAGCTATCTTTCGAGGGAAATCTCAAAAGCCCTTTCAAAGACTGAGAGATATCGCTTGCTTTGGCATTGGACTTATACCAAAATCATACTAAAATTAAACCTGGAATTCCATTCTTACTTTCAATTGGCACAATTATGGACATGGTAGCTCGCTGCAAACAAGAAATTAAGTAGAATCTATATCACAAGACCACACCACTTAGTGAGATTGGTGAAAACGTGTACGGTGAAAACAACCTGCCTTATTCAGTATTCAATTAGATGACACATTCTGGTGCCCGGGACTCAGATAGATTCAGTATGTTTTTTCAGAAATCAGTATCTCAATAAATGAAGAGCCAGGCGGAGAGTGATGAAACACCATTTCATCCCTTCCGCAATACAACCAGCTACGGCGGTAACTGTTGAAGGGAAGTACAAGTCTTGAATTTCTTTAATATTTGTGGCCTAAACTGCAACTTGGAAATGTCGTCAAATGGACAGTACTAAATAATTGTCAGCATTTTTATACCCTACACCACCATAGTGGGGAGGGTATTATGCGTTTGTGCAGATGTTTGTAACGCTCAAAAATATTAGTCTAACACCCACCTTAAAGTATACCGATCGACTTAGAATCACTTTCTGAGTCGATTAAGCGATGTCCGTCCGTCCGTCCGTCTGGTCGGCTGGCTGGCTGGCTGGCTGGCTGGCTGTCCATGTAAACCTTGTGCGCAGAGTACAGGTCGCAATTTTGAAGATATTTCGATCAAATTTGGTACATATTATTTTTTCGGCTCAAGGACCAAGCCTATTGAAACTGCCTAAAATCGGTCCACTATTTCACCTAGCCCCCATACAAATGTCCTCCCGAAATTGAACTTTATCGGTCATAAATGTTTCATTTATATATGTATCTCCACAAATTCCGCTCCAAATAAGTTTTATATATACAAAATTCATGTCACCAAATTTTGTTACGATCGGTCCATAATTAGTCATAGCTCCCATATAGACCCGCTTCCGAAAATCACTTTAACGTGCATAAATCGCTTAAAAATGTTGGTAAACACACAAAATTCAACATAGTTAACTTTAATATAGACATAAATCACACGACCTAATTTCGTGGTGATCGGTCCATAATTGGTCATAGCCCCCATATAACCCCACTTCCGAAAATCACTCAAAAATAAAAATTATTGAAATTTTAATAGAAAAAATTTTTTTGCTCTTTTACTTAGTGTAGGGTATTATATGGTCGGGCTTGACCGACCATACTTTCTTACTTGTTTTTTTTTTGGAAATGTGCCAAATATGATATATAAGGAGTTTCCAAGACGGAAGAGAACCGACTGGTGCCGTGATTAATTCCTCGGGTGTAGGTACTGGGTATAGTTCCAACACTTTATATCAAAAGGACCTGTCACTTTAACATGGCAATGTCACAAAACTAACCCAAAATCATCCGATCTTTTGTCAAGTTTTTGTAATAATTGCTCAAGTGAAGTGATAAGTCTCTCCAGTTTTCATATGTATTGATGTTAGTCCCTAAAAAAACTAATATACTCATATTATTTGCGATTCGGGTATCCATTACCAGCTTAGTGCCAAATTTTGAATCAATTAGTTTCAATCAGGGAAATCCAATTTCACATAGGTGCACTTGTACGGAAAGCTCTTTATCTAAGAAGGGATTATTTTGTTTTGAATATCCAAGGCAGTGCACTACTTCCATTTGATCATTTCAATCTTGCCTATCTCATCTTAATATACATATTTTTTTAACATTTCTAGACTGACAAAAAACGGCGAAACTATGGGGTAAATCCGCCATAGGGATGGGGAATATTTGTCATTTGTAAAATAAGACAAACAAATCAAAAAATATAATCGTATTTTACTGTTTTATACCTTAATTCACAAAACAAAGTATAATAAACTAGATATTTATTGTTTATTTCACATAACTTAGCAAAAAAATTTAAACAAATTGTGACTGATTTTTTCTATATTTTATCAACATTTTGCTATAAATCACAGGGATTCCTTGTATCTGGCGCATGTGCCCCAGGGGGAGTTTTGAGTTTTAATATAAATTTTGTTCATACTTCAAATTAAATGACCGAACAAATTATTGTCACATATTGTTCACTACTATTGACATTCTATCACCAACCAATATCTTTTTTGTATCACAAGAACTAAGGAAGTTAGCACAAAAAATGTTGCACCCTGAAATATTTTCACAGCTTGTTGAAAAACTATTAATCGCGTCTGGGTCACATCATATGTAAAATTAAACTTTCAGGGATAATAAATAATCGATAAAAGAATACATAGCTTGATAATGTAACAAAATCGATTACTCGGATTGGAGAATGATCCCAATTCTGCCCTACTAAATTTGGTAGTACAAATTCAGCTTATATAAAACTTATTTGAACTGAATTTAGTATGGATATGTTTATAATTAAGATATTTATGAGGACTAGGAGAAATGATAGACCGATTCTAATCGACTCAAAAGTTATCCTGAGCAGATCCGTATACTTTAAGGTGGGTGTTAGGACAATACTTTTTCACGTTACAAACATCAGCACTAATCCAATATACCCTCCCCACTATGCATATATGCGCTTACAAATCGGAAACGTTCCACATTTCCAACTGAAGTAATTCAACTATTATGTTGCAGTGAACCCATGGAAGAATTTCTCTTTAGCCACCAAGACGATGAAATTAATGAAAGTGAAGAGGACCTTTTTGATTTTAATTTACAAAATGAATTAGATTTAAGCAATTAAAATAAATGCATGAACACAATGTATTATATTTGCATTAATGATTGCAAAAGGGTTAATTTTTGGTCGTTAGTGGGTGAAATTCCCTTTTTTCAATATAGTTTTCTTACTTATGATATTCTTTAAGGTCTTGGTTTGAATAACATGATTTTTGTAGTCGTTATTAATTTTGCACAGAAAAAGTGGTCATTTGACCTATAGTGCTATGGTGGTGTAGGGTAAAAAATATTAAAGAATGAAAATTACAACAATTTTCCATATCAAGCTAAATTGAAGAATATAACTTTTTAGTCTGCCCTCCTAGAATATATTTCTCCATATATGTATGTATGAATCTGTTTTGTGTTTTCAATGTGTGAGTATATTCAATGGCTTCCTTTATGATGCTGCAGCTTTTGTTACTTGCTACACGATGTAGAGTGCTGTAGTGTTGTTAAAAATACATACATTTTCATTTTATTAACAATACCTCCTCATAGATTTATGACTTGGCAACAACAAGATTTGTTCGATGTTATTTTATACAAATGTGAATGGTTGTTTGTTTGTTTGTCTACATCTATGAATGTACATTAGAGTGGTCCCAATTCACTTTTTATGGGCCACATTTCAACGTATATATAACTTTGGAATATGGAATAATATCGGCGTATCAAAAACTATTGTATTAAGATTTCTACTGAGACCATCCATATATTCAAGACCTGTAGCAACAATTTAGTCAAGATAATATGGCTGATATTCCCGTTCATTATTGAGATACGTTGAGTTAAGTTGTACGATACGTTGATCCACTCTAATGAACATACATACATAGAGATTTAGATGTATGGAGGTGCATACATTGGATTTTCTTTGTAAAATCAAATGGAAAACAAACTAGGTTGCTACTATGCAGCAAATAACCACATGCACTTGTACACATAGGCATAAATAAATCCATACATAGTTGGTACATATGCGTTTAGAAAGTTTCTTGCATTTACACAAGTACAATGTTGTTGCTAAGAGGCAAGTCAGCAACTATTCAAAATATCAGTTCAAAAATTGCAAGTTGCAACGATATCAATGCAATTAGTGACAGTGTTTGTTGCACACCGAACAGATAGACAGACAGTCATGCAGAAGTAGGAGTGAAGAAATGTTTTCATTACACCGGGTGTTGGAGAATTTACGAGTATTGATTGTGTTGCGCCATTTAAGCAGCAGCAAAACATTTCAAATAATTCTTTTATTGGCTGTTAAACATTTTTCATGCCATCTATCATCATCATCATCATACTTTCCAAATCAAATTGATTGAAATCACCCAATTGTTAGAAAATAAAACATTCAATTAATAGAATTCTAATAACTTAGCTTCAAGACAACAAATGGCCTAAATAAATGAGCAATTTGTTTTTAGCATACCAAATGTTTATTACACTATTCAATATAGTAATATAGTAAATGGTAAAATAATAATAAAGAGAAAACAATTGATGATTCGAGATTTTTTTTCTCAAACATGCTTGTATTGTCCTTAATTTTACTCCTGATAGTTTTAATTCTATAAACAATTTATAGTAGATGAAGACTCTAATACTTAAACTAGTAACTACCTTGTTTAGCTATAGATTGAGATGCAGTATGTCGAAGCTATGATCTCGTAACTGTTTTGCAAATATGGACCGACAGAAAAGTGAAATAGGGTTTGTTCTCCCGAAGATCAGAATATTGCACTTTGGAGGCAATGCCTCTGGATGTTCCCATATATCGAAATATTGCTGTCTATGGAATCTACATTCGATGGTGATTTCATAAAGAATAAACTAAACTATCAATGAAAAGGAAACCAGACAAAAAAAATCGGCTAAGGAACAGCCTACGTGTGCCAAATTGGTGCGGAGGAACCCTGTTACGCTGTTATTGATTTCAATTTCGCATCCGGCAAAATGCCAATGACACTCAAAGAGAAGGTGGAAATGGAGTGGATTGTATTTTACATCTTAAATTAGATGACAATGGGCCTCAAATCCACGTAGAGAGTTGCAGGTTTACCAGGGAGATACTTATTCAAAAATTTGAACCAGACACTGGTGTAGATATCTTTAAAGCTTGATGGATGGCAATACAATCCAATCCTGACTGGTAAACATAACAGAGGTCTGGACGTAAGAAATTGAGAGATCTTCCACAAAAAAAGAAAAGGGATTCTGAGCTTGCTCCATATAAGTTCTTATCGTGGAACTAGGTTTGTCATTCGAATAAAAATTAGTCGATAAACGAATATTTATATCCTACACCACCATAGTTGGGGAGGGTATATTGGGTTTGTGCAGATGTTTGTAACGTGCAAAAATATCGTCCCAACATCCACCTTAAAGTGTACCGATCGACTCAGAATCACTGTCTGTCTGTCTAGCTGGTCGGCTGGCTGTCCATGAAAACATTGTGCAGGACGTAATTTTGAAGATATTTTGATAATATTTGGTACATATAATTTTTTTAAGGATTGGCTGAAATCGGTCCATTATTTCACCTAGCCCCCATACAAATGTCCTGCCGAAATTGGACTTTATCGGCCATAAATGTTTAATTTATATAGGTATCACTTTAATGAGCATTAATATGTTAAAAATGTTGGTATACACATAAAATTCAACAAAAATAGCTTTCATATAGACATTAAAACGACCTAATTTCATGGCGATCGGTCCATAATTAGTCATAGCTCCCATATAATACCCTCTTCCGAATATAAATTACTAAGGTTTCTACGCGGGAAAAATTTCCAGGGAATTCCCGGAAATATTTTTTTGTAAATTTTCGAGAAACGTTTGTCGGGAATTGTTTTATATGTTTTCTTCTAAAAGCTACAATATTCAGATTCGTTCCGATGGCCAAATTATTATTCTATTAAATCCATAGATTTTTTTCGGTTCTAACAACAAATATTCTGTTGGCAAAGAAGCATTACGGTTGAAATAACCTATTTTTTTTTCACACAACTCTAGCTACAGCAGAAAAATTCGGTTATTAAGAATGAATCAAATTTAAAGTTTATGTTCTTATTAGGGTATTCAATCAATTAACTGTTAATCGGTTAACCGATTAATTTTGGACGGTTAACTGTTCGAATAATTTAAAATTGCAGATTTTCAAATAACAAATAAACCGAATAATTTGTGTCGATTAACCGAAATTAATTTTTTTTCACTTTAAAAAATTTGTTTGTATTTATTTTTCCTTTTCAATTCAAATACAAATTTCAAATTAAAATTAGATATTTTTTGAATATCCAATAAACATGATTAGTGAATATGTAACTATTAAATTAATCAAAATCTAAAACAATCCAAAATGGAATATTCTTTATCATGATTTTGATTTCGCCAACATATACAATCAGCTTTTTCTCCAAGAAAGTTTTATTAAATCTAAAGAAAAAAATCGTTTAAATTATATTCTTTTTATAAAATATTATTTCAGAAGATCTCACTAAAACCCTAAAAAACGCATTTGCTGCAACAATGTCATAATTCCAAAAAAGTCGTTTCGAGAAAAACGTCTTTGAATGTTTTATGACATTTCACTATTTCTTAAATAAATATTCAACAAATCATGCGATTTCAAAAATATAAATAGTAGATGTTAATATATTTCTAATCTGTATTTAACCCAAATTTTTACTTATCTAATATATGAGAAAATATGAATTTTTGATGTTTGCAACAAAAACACACACTTACACAAACAATAATTGACTTTTTTGAAAACTGAAATATATGAAAGATTATAGAACGGCGCATATTTTGAATTACTCAGTTCAAAAAACACGGATTTTGAGTTATGACGTTGTTGCAGCAAATAGGCGATATGTTTACAAAAATGATCTCAAATACCTGTTTGCTGTTTTTTATATTTTTGTACACAAAATTCATTATTGTATTTTCAATTTAAAATTAGAATATAAATTATTCGGTTAATCGAATAATTTTAAATTAACTGATTATTAACCGAATAAATCTAAACCTCGATTAATTATTTGCTCGATTAAACCAGAAACCCGATTAATGGAATTATGTTCTAACATTACAACTTTTATGGATATTCATATTTACCGCAAATAATAACAATAATAGTGGTTTAAATTGGTTTATCTACAATTTGATTTTAAAATTTTCTCTTTGAAACTAACTAGTTACGCATGTTCTATAGATTTAACATGGTCGAAATTCTAACGTTTTTTGATTAAACAAAGAATTTATTGATTTTATACTGATTTTTAATCGATATTGTCACGAGTGTGACAATATCGATCAAATGCCACTATTAAATTAGAAACACTTAGGCCTAGTAACTTATCAAAATTTTAAACATAGTTTAGGCATAATCACGTTTTAAATATATTTTTTTCATATAAAAAAAATATTTTAACATTGATTAAGCTTAACTATGTTTAAAATTTTAATAAATTAGCCGCCCTTAAAAATGCTAGACCAAGATTATATAATTATAAGACAATTTATTCGAAAAAAAATTTTCTGGTTTTTGGTTTAATTTAGTATTGAAAAATTCCCGGGAATGAAAAGATTTTTTATTTTCCTCACGGGAATGCACTCTATAAATTACTTAAATTTTAAAAGAAAAATATTTTTGCTCATTTACTTGACCGATCATACTTTCTTATTTGTTTCTTATTCGAATGAAGAAAATTTTTTACTTTTTATTCTTTCGAATAATCGAGGAAATTTTAAAAATTAATCGATTACTCGAATAATTAAAAAATATAAACCTTTATTCGATTGAGATAGAACTCGAATAACTGACAACAATACCTAAAACCCTGGCCCGTTCAGAATAGGATGTATCTGATTTACATTCCTTCTCAGACAATCATTATATATTTCTAACATAAGCTTACACATTCCCGGATCATAGACTGGATAATGGAGATAATGATGGTTAAGGAAGGTATTAAATGGTTGAAGAGAATTAATAACAAAACTATAACTCATATATTTTTCGGATAGACAAGCGACTGTTTCAAAACACCATTTTTAAAAATTTTGTTAAACAAATTTCATAATTTTTTCAATAACATTTAGGTCTGACGTCATAAAATGTAGACATTTTTAAATTAGCCAAGCTGGCACAATACCCGGTTTGTGCTTTCGATCACTATCTTGATAAAATCGAAAATACCATCTTATGTCCAGATCCTCTGCAACAATTGTTCTTAAGGATTTGAAGATACTTTAATTTGTCCATTGTTGTGCCAATAAACATCAACTTTGTAACTACAGCATCCGACATACAGGCACAAACTATGAAACACCACCGCCATGCTTCACTGCTAATAGTGTTTACAAAAAACCGGTTTGTCGGTTAACCGAAAATTGGACTTTTTTAGAAAACCGGGTTTTCGGTTAACCGACATATATGTGAAGAAAATATAAAATGTCCAATAAAGTATACACAGCTTTAAAATTTTTGGTTTTTAGTAGTCAGGAATGGTTAATATTTAATGACTATAAATATGCAAATGTGCTAAGTCCATTTTATTTTGTAAAAATTTAAAAATTATTATCACAGTAAAATGTAATTGAGTATAAATATGTTACTAAATATATAATACTTCTTTTAATTATTGGTTTATTCATTAAATTTCAACTAAAATATGTAAATCGCAATTTTTTTAATTAAATACATATTTAATAATTTTAAAGATTTATTATCATCTCGACTATGTTATGTGAAACAGAAAATGTTCCAAGTCCCAAAAAAGGACATAACTGTGAATATTTGTCATTATAAATCTTACCAAATAATTAATAAAACTCCAAAAATATTTCAAAAATATATATTATAATCATTGTAATTCTTAAAGAGTTTTATCTAAAGAGGTTTATATTGTAAATCAGCAGTTTAGGTTTCAAATCAGACCAAATGTTTGATATGATGTGTACACAATGAATGCTCCGAAATATGAGATTTATTAATTTTAGACCCAAATTTTAAAAACCGGTTAACCGAGTGATATAAACAGGAATAACCGGTTAACCGAAAATCAACATTATAAATTAACCGGTTCACAAAAAACCGAGATTTTGAAAAAAACACGGTTTTTCGGTTATCCGGTTTATAAACACTAACTGCTAATCATTAGTTTTCCTTGTTTAGCTCATTATGAGCCGAATTCTTTGGACTGCAAAAGTCTTTTTACCGGCAACACGACCATGAACATCGTTTTGACGAAGGACACGGCTAACAGTTTCGCCACAACATTGCTTGCCCAGATCAGTCTGAATTTCGGAAGCCAGTTAAGGAGCTGATACCCTTGGGTAAGCCTTTAGTGTGCTTAAATAATATCCCTCATATTAATATCCCTATAATATTTTTTAACACGAAATTTTTTTCACCAAAAAATAAAAAACCAAAAATTTTTTTTAAAATTTAAAAAAAAAAATTTAAATAACAATTCCAAAAAAAATTCTAAAAAATTAAAAAAACAACTTTGGAAAAAAAAATAATTTTGTTTACCTAAAAATATTTAAAATTTGTATTTTGAAGTATAATCTGGTGAAGGGTATATAAGATTCGGCACAGCCGAATATAGCTGCCTTACTTATTTATTTTTAATTTATTAATATGTAACTTTTTCCAACAAATGAAGATCTTTTGTTAAATGATATTAATTTTGATTTTTTGAAATTGAAGTTTCGAAAATGATATAAAAAGTATTGAATTTTCTTTTCACCAGCTTGTACTTCGCTAAATCGACTCAGCAGAGCTCTAATTCCTGTTGAACCATGATAAATAAATTGGTTATTAATACAGTGCACCCTACCACAACTACTGAAATTCGGTAGCATGCAAAAACTTTAAATTTGTACAAGTATGATGAAGTATGGCAAACTAAACAACAACAAAATGTGTAAATATGGAGATATGTACTAAAAAACATGGTTTTTATTTATTATACGATACGATACCCTTGTTTTTGCCCTTGGCAACAAGTTAAAAACAAGCAGAACAAAAACAGCAACAACATAAAAAGCGACCAACTAACTCACCAACCAACCAAACAGTCAGCCGGCCAACAACATGAAGCTCTTTGTTTTTATACATATTGGGTTGTATTTGAATTGTTTTTATTGTTGTTTTTGTATTGTTTACAATACTGTTTTGTAGAAAATTGTTTTTGACCATGCAAACTTGAAAACAACAGCAGCAACAACTACAACAATACAACACCAACAGTAGCAACTAAATAAAAACAACAAGGATTTCCTACACGTGTATGTAAAAAATATATGTATGTATTTATTGTGTATGTAAAGTGTATGTATAATTTGTTATAATTTGATTCTTTTTGTTTTCTTTTTTTGTTGCTGTTTTTTTATCTTTTAGTTGTTGTATTATTTAGTTGGGTTTTTTTTTGCTGTTAAAAAAGGAAAACAATCATTCATATTAAAAAATTCTTTTAGCATTTCATTAAAAATTATTTCAATATGTTTTTATATGTATGGATGTGTTTTTGAGTAAACAACAACAAAAATAAATTCTAAAGGGAAATCTGTAAATATGTATGTATATTAGAATGGCCCCGTTTGTAATGAAGCAAAAATAAGAAGTCGATTAATATTTAGTTTGTTTGAGGAGACCAATTTCCAAAATTTTTGTCCTGGCGTCAGTAATTGGGGAGCTGGGTCAAAGGATAAAAGGGTCCTTTTTAAGGTTTTCGAAAGGCGCTTTCAACTGGTATCTGAATTCTCGTGCAAATATATACAAAAATCTCCAAATTTTGTAAAAAAAATTGTAACATAGAATTATTTAATGTAATTATTTGAAATTAATACGTTGTAAACATCACATAAATTCACCGAAATGTTGTTTCCGTTTTCGAAATTCAATCTACTTACATTTTTCAAATCCCTGCACTGCCCCACTGTGCAGATCAAATTTTTTTGGAAATAAATTTGGCATTTGTCTGGTCCGATCGGGATAAAATTTGACGTGGGCATAGACTAGCAGTCTTCAAGTTTAAGCTATTATTATAATGGACCCTACAAATGCTGCAGGGACGGCGCTATGGGGCCTTAAAGTAGGGTACCTTCGACATGTTAAATGTTTAAACACGTGCCATTTTTATTTTCTATCCGATTTCAAAGATTTTTATATTTTTTTAGGTAGCTCTCGGCTAGGTCTTGTGTGTGCTATTTATCTCTTATAATTTTCGAGTTATGGGCATTTCAAAAATATATGTACGTGAATATCCTTACCTGGATACTTATTTATATATTGTTTTATTATTAGTTTTATCTTCAACATATTTTATTTAACTTTATCTATCTATATTTAATAATCATCAACTATTGTCTTTTACTATTTTTATTATTATCTTAATTCTTAGTTTTATTCGTTATTTGTTACATTTTTTAAAACCAGTCTTTACCGTTAACTTAAGTCATATTATTTTAATATATGGAATTTTCTAGAAATTAATCATTACATACATATTTGGCTATCGAAAAGAAATGTTGTAAAATAAATAAAATAAAAAAACCTAGAAAAAATTACGCACACAATATTGTTTTAATAAGATTACTCTATGGGCCAAATTTTAAAAAATACCATTTTTGGGATTTTCGCTTCAATGTTTAGGAATTGCGGGACTTCCTTTGACCTTTGGACAGATTATCTAAACAAAAAAAATTATTTTGGAATAAACTAAAACTGTTTTGGTGATTTTAGATGAAGTTTATTATGTAATCGTTTAAACTTTATATGTCAAAATAAAATATCTAAAAATTTTGCAAAAAATTACACAAATTCGAATAATTTTGGGAAGTACAAGATAATTTTACATACGACATTTCAAGCGCCTTTCAAATACCTTTAATATTTAATATGTTTCATTTGAGAGAAATATTAAAAAAATAATAAAAATCTTACAAAAATTACCTTTTTATCCTTTGATCCAGCTAACTAAATACTGAACCCAGGTCAACAACTATGAAAAACGGTATTTTAAAAAGAATTA
The DNA here is from genome assembly GCF_958450345.1 of Calliphora vicina. NCBI lineage: Eukaryota > Metazoa > Arthropoda > Insecta > Diptera > Calliphoridae > Calliphora > Calliphora vicina. Next base: position 95,296,721 of record NC_088782.1, read on the forward strand.
AACTTTTATTTTAGTTGGGAACCCCCACAAATATTTTTTGGGCCACTCTAATGTACATACATACATTTTGTGTTTCATAAATTAATTAATATTAATAATATTTATTCGTTCTTGTCATATACACATAACATGCAAATTTGGTCAGGAAAATATTTTTAAAAATTTACATTATGTTGAGTAAAAGGTCTTAATAAGATTTTGTGGCGTTTGCTGTATTAATTATTGAATATATGTAAATTTCTTTAATGTTAACCATTACAAAATTAAGTCCTTTTATGCGTCAGCATATCCTTAACAAAGGAATTGTTTGAGGTTCTCAAAAAATATCATAATATTCATGCTATTAACAAGTATGTACATTAGACATGGCCTTAAATCATAGATTTGCTTTGGATGGGTTTTACTAACAAAGTACTGCAAAATTTAAGTGCAATTGGATATTAAACAAAACTCATCTGTACAACACTTTAGGTCATTACTAGAAATTTTGCTATGTGAACATCGTCATAAAATTGGGTGGCATGACTTCTGCATATATGAAACTCATTTGTGTTAATTATTATTTGAAACTGGCTGAACCAACATCTGTTTTATATTGCATCTCGATCTCGATTTTAATATACAGTATCGGACAAAGTCGCTGATACAACCTTCAATGTTAATACATGTGGTGTCAGTTCGGCTGGTTCCAATGAATTTAAAAATTCAGTAGGATACTCGACGGCCTATTCTTCGTTCATTACTGTATCAATCGATTTGCATTTTATTGTTTCGCCAGGCAGTTTCAATTGTATTTGCTCATTGAGCTTGTTAATATCATAATTTGTTGGTGCAAAAACTGCACGTTCCCACAGCCGATCCGAATTTTTGTAGTTGGTTGTAAGACTTGGGAATACCTTGTCGACAACGCACAGTGGATTATATAAGGTGTATGCATCTCATAAGCGATTTTTGCAAATGATTGAAATTATCCATAAAACAAGTTGTATCGTAAAGCTAAGATATCAAGCAATAATTATTTGCAGAAATTATAGTTATTATGTCAACATAAGTATTCGAAAATGGCGACAGAACACACTACTTTCGACTTTAAAGATTTGGGGAGTTAAAATTATATCATATTCAAGGCCGTATTTATAATATTTATAATTATTTTTTTCAGAAATGTTATACCTTGTTGGAAAGGGTATCTTGTCCAGATTCTATCTTTGTAATGAGTTTTATATATATTGTTAGCAGATTTTAAATTTATTCATTTAAAATATATAATGATTTTGGCTTACCTACGCCACTTTGCCTAGGATTTTAACTATTGGCGCCCTTTGCCGCCGATCTAGTTTTCACACAGAATTAAAGTCTAACCTATTATCTAAAAGATATATCAAAATTAGCTGGCTTTTGGTGCCTATAAACAAATGGCATGCAAAAATGTTGAGCAACTCAGAAATTTAATTATCAACTTTTTTGGATTTTAGTTGATTTTCATAGCTTATTTTGCTATGATAGGTTATAAAAATGTATAAATATATAAATTAAATTTAGTTCTTAACAAAACAGTGTCTTAGCTTTTTTAACCGGATGAAAATTGTAAAAGTTATTAATTTTTTCATTAACACCTTTTATAGTATTTTCTCCCTCAGCGCATAAGTATAAACAAATTTTTTTTTGTACAATTTTTAATTTAGAAGGTATATTTTTTCGAAAAAGTTTAATAACTTTTGCAAATATAAACCGATTTTTAACAAGTAATGTCTCATTTTTGTCTATATAACATTACCTTTAAAATGCTGTGCAAAAAAATAGGTTTTCATAGAAAAAAATTAAAATAACTATTGTTGAATTCAAAAAAATACGAAAAAGAATAAAAAAAATGCGAAACTTTTTAGAAAACATTACATAATTTTATGAAATATTCAGACATTTATGAAAGTTTAATTCGATGCCTCCCCATAATTGTTTAAAATTTTTAAATGGGTCCAAAAATTTGTGAGTTAGAGATACTATAGTACTATTACTTTTATACAAAAACTCAAAAAAAAATCAAAAATGTATCCGCTCATTACTTTTTTTTAATATATCGATTTTTGTGATTATTAAAACTTAAAGTCCTATTCAACAAAAAATAGCTTACAAAAATCCTCATCCATTCAAATGTTACAGATTTTTGATCCGAAAATAACCAAAATTTTCCACTGTGCGAACGAAATCTCATTTGTGGTGGGATCAATTGCTGTTTCTGCAGCACCCGATGAAGATGCACTGCGAAGCATTTGCTAAAGCCGTGATTCTCGCCCTCTTCCCGTTTCTGCGTCTTTAGACGTAGATGCTCTTTATAATTTTATTTAAATAAAACCGTTATTTTTTATTAAAAGTGGAATGCAGAGAGTTATTCAAAATATTATTTTTTTAATAGATTTCATATGGAAATTTCTTATTCATGCACCTAATATGCTAGAGTAAACAAAATTGTTTATCATCGATTGATAACACAGGTCAACAGCAAAAAAGGCATCACTAACCACTATATAGATTTGATGCATCATGGTTACCTAAGTACAAAATTGGTAAAACTTTTTAATTCTCTGAGTAGATTTTTTTAAAATTTTTTTTTCTAAATTTGTCAAATGTAAAATGTACACTCAAAGTACACTCAAAGCTCTTTTACTTAGTGTAGGGTATTATATGGTAGGGCTTGACCGACCATACTTTCTTACTTGTTTTTGCTTCAATTTGTTATTATAACTCCGAAACTACTGAGCCGAATAAAACGCAATATATATATGTGAAAATTTGTACATAGCATGGGGGAAATGTTTTCAACATTCAATCAATCGAAAGAAGAACATTAACTACTCAATTTTATGTATATCAAACAAAAAAGTTTAATTTTGTGAAAATGAGCGAATTCACTTAATTGTGAAGAAATACGAAAAAAAAACAATCGATTTTTATCTTCGGTATCTCAGTTTGTTGCTATTATACGCGGCAAAAGTAATAAACCTGAACAAGTTCTGCCTTTTCGATTTTTCATGAATTTTTTAAAACACAAAAATTTGCTATTTTCACATAAAAAATATATTTTTTGTATTTATTGCTCCAATTGCAAAAAAAAACATTTTTGGTCAACAAAATGTTTTTTGTTTAAAAAAATTGGACAAAATTAATTTTTTTTGTTGATTTTTTTTACAACAATCACTGACCTTGTGAGTAGGGTTTTTATCCCGGGAATTCCCGGGAATTTTGCCAATTTTTCACTACCCGATTCCCGGGATTTTTAGTCGGGATTCCCGGGAATTAAAAACTGACGAAACTACAAAGAAAACAAGTTAGAACTCTATTTTTTTAAAAAAAAAAGTGAAAAGTTTTTGTTTTACAGTTTTTCCTTTATATCTCGGAAAAACTATAGTTCTAGTTCAGTTCTAGTTCAGTTCGGACGTGTTTATTTTTACTCCGAGATAACTCGTTATTTTAATGTATCTATCGGAAAATAAATATAAATATCACCTGTTTATTATCTACGCGAAAGGACGCTTTTTTTTTAATAATATTATTAAATAAAAAATCAAAACAACAACTAAAAGACAAATAAGTAAAAAAAAAAAAATTCTTTATATTTTGTTTTCTTTTTTTGAACCTTTTTTGTGCATTGACTATTAAATAAAGATCAAGAGTGTTAACGAAAGTAATTACAAATACTCTTAAATGAGTCTCTTCAACGAAAACAGTGAGCGAAGGTTAAGTGTAAACGGCAGAAATGCATACGTTACAGTTAATGTAGACGAAAAAAATATAAACAAAACAAACAGAAGAATAGATGACAACTTGTTTTTAACAGCCAAACCTGTTAACCGCGCTCGTTCTTGTTCCCCCGCATTGACAACAACTAATGATTGTCAAACAAAAGAAAATTCAACTCAATCAGAAAATAAAAATATTTTATCTATGCCTGAAAGTATGCTAGCTATATCAGCTTCAGATACGAAATCCACCACACTAACTACAAATAAAATTAACCCATTAAGCGGCGCTGTACCCAAGATTAGTCAACCATTAAATAATGAAAATAAATCCCAAATACAGGTTGGAATGGACCGGTATATTACAGTTTTAAAACGGGCACGAAGTCCCAAGTCCTCGAAAGCGGCACCCTTGGCCAAATTATATAAGGATAGTGAACCTCATAGACTAAACAATGAAAATCGTTTTTCTATTCTGGAATGTGAAACTAATGAACCAGTAAATAAAATCCATTCTACAAAACCACCCCCCATTTACTTAAGAGAAAATAATTCGAATCCACTGGTTCAGAGCCTGATCTCATTAATAGGAGAGAACTCTTTTTACGTAATCCCAATCAAGAAAGGCACGATTCATGAAACTAAAATACAGGTCAATAGTGAAAACGATTATAGAAAGGTTGTAACATATTTTGAAACTCAAAAGAAAAGTTTTTACACTTATCAGCTGAAAGGAAGCAAGGGTCTACAAGTTGTAATAAAGGGTATTGACTGTAATGTTGAACCACTCGAAATAAAGCAAAGCTTAGAAGATAAAGGCTATAAGACAAAAAATGTGATAAATATTAGAAATCGCGAAAAAATACCCCAACCACTCTTCCGTGTTGAACTTGAACCCGGTGACATAAACCTGAAAAAAAATGAAACACATCCCATATATAACTTGAAGTACTTATTGCATCGTAAAATTACGGTAGAAGAACCACACAAACGATTTGGCCCCGTTCAATGTATGAATTGCCAAGAATATGGACACACCAAGGCATATTGCAAATTGCCACCAGTATGTGTCATTTGCGGGGAGTTGCATAACACATCCCAATGTAACAAATCTAAAGATGATCCTAAAATAAAAAAATGCAGCAATTGCGGAGGTAACCACACAGCAAACTACAGGGGTTGTCCTGTCTACTCAATTGTTAAAAAATCACAAAGCCAGAAACCAAAGATTTTCCCCGCTCAGCCATTAAATAACATCAATTTGAACTACCCCCCGTTGCAACAGACATATGACAACAAAGTAACATATGCAAATGTACTTAGAAACAACCAAACTCAGCCGCAAGTCCGTCAACCCCAAAACGAAAATATGAACCCAGAGGTAAGAGAGCAAACGCCAATTTTCAATTTTACCCGACTAGAATCTACAATAGAAACTCTTGTGCAATCGGTAAATAACTTTACAAACTCAATGAGTAACATGATGCAAGAAATGCTTAAGATGCAATCAATGTTATTGCAGGCTGTGCTTAACAGACCATGAACTGCCTAAGAATATGTTTTTGGAATGCAAACGGCATACGCCAACACAAAAACGAACTCGAATATTTTTTAAGAAACCAACAAATTGATGTAATGCTGGTTTCTGAAACTCATTTGACGTCCAGAAGTTCCTTTCGAATAAATGGATATGTAATATATGACACCAAAGATCCCAGAGGTAGAGCATGCGGAGGCTCGGCAATTTTAATAAAAGCTCGAATAAAACACTACTTAATGTGTGATTTTTGCGAAGATTATCTTCAAGCTACTACAATCTGTCTTGAAGATTTTCATCGAAACTTAGTGATTTCATCGATATACTCACCCCCAAGATTCTCAATTACAGAAAGTCAATATAATAGATTTTTTAAATCACTAGGCCCCCGTTTCCTGGCTGCTGGCGATTATAATGCTAAGCACACATTCTGGGGATCACGACTGATTACCCCTAAAGGTCGTGTTTTGTTCGACTCAATCTCTAAAATGGGTTTGCATGTGCTTTCGAGCGGCCAACCTACTTACTGGCCTACTGACCCACGAAAAATACCGGATGTTATTGATTTTAGCGTGATGAAAAATATCCCTAGAGAAATGATTCAAATTGAATCCTCGCTGGAACTATCTTCAGATCACTCACCCACTATTATTACTTTATTGAGCCCCCTAGAAATTGTATCCCCGACTGGTAATTTAGCGATGGCAGGCACAAGAATAAATTGGCTCAAATATAAAAAATACCTCAGTACACATTGCTCGGAAAACATACCGCTAAGAACACCAGAAAATATCGATCACTCTCTTATCAATTTCGATCAAAATCTCAGAATGGCTGCTCAACATGCTACCCAAACACCCCGAAAATTCAGATATAATAGAATTAATTCTGCAGATGTCGAACGGCTCTTAAATGAAAAAAGAAGATTTCGAAGAGAGTGGCAATTGCACAGATCCCCCCAACTAAAATCGAAGCTTAAAGATTGTATAAAAAGACTTAAAAAGCTCTTGGAATTTCGAAAAATGGAATCATTGAAAAAATATTTAGAAAGCCTGGACGCAACCCCACAATCGGATTACTCATTATGGCGAGCAACAAAAAATCTTAAAAGACCCGTTACATGTAAGTCCCCCTTGCGAAATTCAAGTGGTGGTTGGGCAAGAAATGATACTGAAAAAGGGAATCTGTTTGTTAATCATTTAAAAAAAGTATTTACACCGAACACATCAAACGAAGCAATTGAGTTGCCACCTGTTGCACCCTATTTTGCAGCAGCCGTACCCCTACGTTTTGAGATTCGAGAGATCGAAAATGCTATTGCTGATTTAAATCCCAAGAAAGCGCCTGGTATGGATAAGATCAGCAACAAGATGCTTATGGAGCTACCCCGGATAGCAATAAAAATAATTCTTTTTATTTTTAATGCTATATTACGACTTGAATATTATCCTCCAGAATGGAAGGTTTCACTGGTTACCATGATACCCAAGCCGGGAAAAGATCACACAAAAGTAGAATCATACAGACCCATCAGCCTATTGTCTAATATATCAAAGCTATTTGAGAAGATACTTATGAACAAGTTGTACCCGATGTTAACTGAAAACAATTGTATTCCGAATCATCAATTTGGATTTAGAAGAAAACACAGTACTATCGAACAAACCCATAGACTTGTAAATATGGTGAGAAAAGCGTTTGAAGAAAAGAAATACTGTTCTGCACTCTTCATCGACATCTCTCAAGCGTTTGATAAGGTATGGCATGCTGGATTAATATACAAATTGAGTCAAAATTTACCGGCAAACACACATAAGCTGTTGGAAAGCTATTTAACTGGTCGAACATTTAAGGTTAAAGAGGGAAACTTTTTAAGTACTGCACAACCCATTGAAGCTGGAGTCCCCCAAGGCAGTATCCTGGGACCTTTTTTATATTTGATGTATTCGTCTGATATGCCAACTAACAATCGCACTCATACATCAACATTTGCTGATGATACTGCTATTCTAAGCATTCATGAAAACCCTCAAGAAGCGTCTCGTCACTTACAAAACCACATATTTGAATTAGAAAAATGGTTAAAACAATGGAAAATTAAAGTCAACGAGCAAAAATGTACACACATTACATTTACATTGCGTAGAGAATCATGCCCCCCTATTCATATCAATAACCAAACAATAATTCAACAATCGGAAGTGAAATACCTCGGAATACATCTCGATCGTCGCCTTACATGGAAAAGTCATATAGATGCAAAGTTGACTCAAATGAAATTGAAATCAATTCAAATTAATTGGCTTATTGGCAGAAACTCCACGCTTAGTTTAGATTGTAAACTTCTACTTTATAACATGATCATAAAACCGATATGGTGTTATGGCATACAGTTATGGGGCACGGCCTCAGCGTCAAATGTAGAAAAGATCCAAAGACGCCAAAACAAGTTTCTAAGAATGATCACAGTTGCCCCCTGGTATATCAAAAACGCGAATATACACAAAGATCTAAACGTGCCCATTGTAAAAACTGAAATCTCGAAAAACGTACAAAAATATTTAAAAAAACTTGAAGTTCACCCAAACCCGCTGGCCCGCAACATATTAGATAACCGTGGCCACACTCGATTAAGAAGGAGGGACACAGCAGACCTAATCTAGAAGGAAGAATGCCAATTTAACCAAAACAACCATGAACACAAAATTTTTTCGTCCGGCACTGGCTGGACTAATTAAATAATAATATTAGATATAAGATTTGAACCACTTATTGTTAGTTCATTAAATAATGAAGATACAATAAATAAATGATGAAAAAAAAAAAAAAAAAAAAAAAAAATATCTCGGCAATAATAGACCGCTTATTAATATTTATTTGGGGTTTTTCGAATGAACATTTAAAAAAGTATATGAAAAACTACACGATCTATAAATAAAGGTGAATAATCTTCAAAGCCAAGATTGACCGGTGCGAATTATTCCAGAAAACACTAGTAGAACTACTTTTGATGGCGACACACCATTTGGTATTTTCAAGTATAGAATTGATTTTGGCTATTTTGGTAACATGACAGCTTTATAATGAGTGTGTTTTGTATATCCTCACCTAAAATGCAAAACAACGTATCATCAATAAAATCGAAATTGATTTTATTATTGATAACGATTCACTACATCATATTACATACATATGTACACAATTTTAAACTTTTACTATCAAAAATAACCAAAACTGAAACTAAAGTATCATCAAGTAGATGATTTTCTTAAATAAAATAACGTATATGCTTTGAGTAATTAATTAATAAATCGTTTTTACCTTATTTTAGGTAGTATCCTAAATTTTTTTATAATAAACTTGTTGTAATTGAATATTTTTTGCAGTCTTTATGAAAATTTAATGAAGGACCCTTTTTATACCCTTCAGCTTCGTGAGAAGGGTATATATAAGTTTGTCATTCCGTTTGTAATTTCTACATTTTTCATTTCCGACCCTATAAAGTATATATATTCTGGATCCTTATAGATAGCGGAGTCGATTAAGCCATGCCCGTCTGTCTGTCTGTCTGTCTGTCTGTCTGTCTGTCTGTCTGTCTGTCTGTCTGTCTGTCTGTCTGTCTGTCTGTCTGTCTGTCTGTCTGTCTGTCTGTCTGTCTGTCTGTCTGTCTGTCTGTCTGTCTGTCTGTCTGTCTGTCTGTCTGTCTGTCTGTCTGTCTGTCTGTCTGTCTGTCTGTCTGTCTGTCTGTCTGTCTGTCTGTCTGTCTGTCTGTGTGTCTGTCTGTCTGTCTGTCTGTCTGTCTGTCTGTCTGTCTGTGTGTCTGTCTGTCTGTCTGTCTGTCTGTCTGTCTGTCTGTCTGTCTGTCTGTCTGTCTGTCTGTCTGTCTGTCTGTCTGTCTGTCTGTCTGTCTGTCTGTCTGTCTGTCTGTCTGTCTGTCTGTCTGTCTGTCTGTCTGTCTGTCTGTCTGTCTGTCTGTCTGTCTGTCTGTCTGTCTGTCTGTCTGTCTGTCTGTCTGTCTGTCTGTCTGTCTGTCTGTCTGTCTGTCTGTCTGTCTGTCTGTCTGTCTGTCTGTCTGTCTGTCTGTCTGTCTGTCTGTCTGTCTGTCTGTCTGTCTGTCTGTCTGTCTGTCTGTCTGTCTGTCTGTCTGTCTGTCTGTCTGTCTGTCTGTCTGTCTGTCTGTCTGTCTGTCTGTCTGTCTGTCTGTCTGTCTGTCTGTCTGTCTGTCTGTCTGTCTGTCTGTCTGTCTGTCTGTCTGTCTGTCTGTCTGTCTGTCTGTGTGTCTGTCTGTCTGTCTGTCTGTCTGTCTGTCTGTCTGTCTGTCTGTCTGTCTGTCTGTCTGTCTGTCTGTCTGTCTGTCTGTCTGTCTGTCTGTCTGTCTGTCTGTCTGTCTGTCTGTCTGTCTGTCTGTCTGTCTGTCTGTCTGTCTGTCTGTCTGTCTGTCTGTCTGTCTGTCTGTCTGTCTGTCTGTCTGTCTGTCTGTCTGTCTGTCTGTCTGTCTGTCTGTCTGTCTGTCTGTCTGTCTGTCTGTCTGTCTGTCTGTCTGTCTGTCTGTCTGTCTGTCTGTCTGTCTGTCTGTCTGTCCGTCTGTCTGTCTGTCTGTCTGTCTGTCTGTCTGTCTGTCTGTCTGTCTGTCTGTCTGTCTGTCTGTCTGTCTGTCTGTCTGTCTGTCTGTCTGTCTGTCTGTCTGTCTGTCTGTCTGTCTGTCTGTCTGTCTGTCTGTCTGTCTGTCTGTCTGTCTGTCTGTCTGTCTGTCTGTCTGTCTGTCTGTCTGTCTGTCTGTCTGTCTGTCTGTCTGTCTGTCTGTCTGTCTGTCTGTCTGTCTGTCTGTCTGTCTGTCTGTCTGTCTGTCTGTCTGTCTGTCTGTCTGTCTGTCTGTCTGTCTGTCTGTCTGTCTGTCTGTCTGTCTGTCTGTCTGTCTGTCTGTCTGTCTGTCTGTCTGTCTGTCTGTCTGTCTGTCTGTCTGTCTGTCTGTCTGTCTGTCTGTCTGTCTGTCTGTCTGTCTGTCTGTCTGTCTGTCTGTCTGTCTGTCTGTCTGTCTGTCTGTCTGTCTGTCTGTCTGTCTGTCCGTCTGTCCGTCTGTCCGTCTGTCCGTCTGTCCGTCTGTCCGTCTGTCCGTCTGTCCGTCTGTCTGTCTGTCTGTCTGTCTGTCTGTCTGTCTGTCTGTCTGTCTGTCTGTCTGTCTGTCTGTCTGTCTGTCTGTCTGTCTGTCTGTCTGTCTGTCTGTCTGTCTGTCTGTCTGTCTGTCTGTCTGTCTGTCTGTCTGTCTGTCTGTCTGTCTGTCTGTCTGTCTGTCTGTCTGTCTGTCTGTCTGTCCGTCTGTCTGTCTGTCTGTCTGTCTGTCTGTCCGTCTGTCCGTCTGTCTGTCTGTCTGTCTGTCTGTCTGTCTGTCTGTCTGTCTGTTGAAATCAATTTTCTGAAGGCCCCAGATATCTCCGGGATCCAAATCTTCAACAATTCTGTCAGACATACTTTCGAGAATTTTGCTATTTAAAATCAGCAAAATCCGTCCATAAATAACGGAGATATGAGCAAAAATCCGAGACAACCTCTGAAAATTTCATCAAAAAACACAATGTATTGCATGCTTTGACAAAAAAAAAAACAAAACGTATGCTTGGATGTGCAAGCTTTGTGTATTCTGTTTTTTTTGTGTTTTGTTTCTTTTGGCGTTGTTGTTGTTTTTTATACAACTAAAGTTTAGTTTGGTTGTGTGTTGGTTTTTTTGACAAAAAATCAAGAAATCGTATGTTTGAATGTGCATGCTTTGCGTATTTTGTTTCTTTTTAGGATGCTGTATGCTGAAAGTGGGCAATGTACATACATATATACTAATTATAAAAAATAATAATGCATCCACAACAAAGGTGAAGGGTATATAAGATTCGGCATAGCCGAATATAGCACTCTTACTTGTTTAGTTTAAAAAAGTAGTTGTTAGTAATTAAAATAAAAAATGTCTAAATTTATATATAAACTGCTTTTATTTAAAATAAAAAAAAAAAATATTTTTTCATGAAAATTTATATTGATGATACGTTTTTTTTTTCAGAAAACAACAATTCACATATCTTAAAGTGTGCATTGAAAAAATTTGTTTTTTTTTTATAAAATATATTTCTAGTGTCATCTCAATATCTCAAGTAGTTTTCATTTTATATCGTTTTTTGCTTCTCCTATAAACTTATGAAAAGTGATGTTACATTATTTTGCATTTTAGGTGAAGATATGTTGTATTGTAAAAATTTACCTTTGAATCCAATAATTTGGAAATTTTCGAGATCAACATAAATTTTATCATTTCATTCCTTTTAGTAAAAGGCTTAAGAATTTTTTTTTCAATTCATTTTGAAAATGATTAAAAGCTAAATAAATCTGAATGAAGAAAAATCATTTTAACTTTAAATTTTTAGTAGATTTGAATCAACAAAAATTAATTAATACGAAGCTCTATATATAATGATTATAACAATAAGTTTTTATATGAAATTTTGCTAAAATATTCATAGTTTACAGTATGTAAACTATGACTATTTTCTCCCGGGAATGTAGAGAAAAATTTTACCGATTCCCGGGAATCAAAAAAGGTCGGGAAATTAAAAACCCTACTTGTGAGCCTGTATATAGGAAACTAAATGGTCGATCAACAATTATACAATAACCTTTTTTTTTGTTATTATTTTGATGTCATTAGCGGTATAGTATAAAAATTTGATCTTGCCACGCCCTTCGAAAATCAAAAAACTGTCTTTTCTGAAGATTCCTTGAAAATTTTATCAAAATCGATCCAGCCGTTTTATATATATAGATAACATTATACCGCTATAATGTAAAAATTTCATTTTGCCACGCCCATCCGCCCAAATCAAAAAAAAAATTAAAAATCTGACATTAAAGTGTTAGTGGTCGACTCAGAAAGTTATCATGAGCAGATTGGTATACTTTAAGGTAGCTATTAGGCTAATATTTGTAGGTTTTACAAACATCAGCACAAACGCATAATATCCGCCCACTATGATTCTGTAGGGTATAATGACAAATGTCATGGCAAAATAGATTTTAATTAAATTTAGATTTTAATAAATTATTAGCGTACAAAACAAAAAGTGTAGGGTAATTACTATTTAGAGTGACTGGAAACAATCAATTACAAGAAAGGACAACAGAAAATGTCAAGTAATGAAAATAATAACGGGCATAAAGATAGACAGGACTAACTACTTAAACCAAAACAACAGCAGTGGTAACAACAAGAAAAATGTAATAAAAAATTATGAAAACCGAAAATAAAAGAAAACTTAATTACATCATCAAAATAACAAATAACCACAATTTAGATCACTTTTAATAGATTTTCATAATGTTTTAATACGCTTCTACTCCGTACAACCAGACATTCACTCACTACAACACAATGCCTTTGTACTGCTTAATGTTTGTGTGAATGGCACACTGTGCGTTTGTGGCACATCCATTCGAATAGTCAGTCATTCAAGCATGTGGCATTAAACATATAGATACGAGGGTGGGTCAATAATATCCCGGCTCTTAACTGAAAGGGCAACGCTGCTCCTGCCAACAAGCATTTGTCAGTTGACTCCTATCAAAATAAGCTGCGTCATTTAGTATGTGTTTGACAGCCTGAGGAGTAATTGGAAAACTTCGTCTGCTCATTAAGCATTATTTTTTGGGGGAAAAACCATCACTCAAACCAAGGCTAAGCCTAATCTATGGGAACTCTGCACCATCAATTTCAATGGTGAATAAGTGGTTTACTGAAATTCGTTATGACCGTACAAGCACGGAAGATGCCGAACGTTCTAAACGCCCAGCAGATCATGATATGGTGTTGACTGATGGGAGATTGTGGAAGCCATAGACATCTAAAACGGCTCAGTAGTTCCAATTTTGAATTATCACTTGGGTATGAGGAAGCTTTCCGCAAGATGGCAACCGCATTTGCTCACAATCGGGTGTACAAAAGAGTACAAATAGGTGCAGTTTTCATGGCAAAAATCCATGAATTAGGCTACGGAATGCTCCATCTTCCACCCTATTCTCCTGCTTTAACCCAAGTGACTATTTCTTGTTTCCAAACCTGAGTAAATATCTCGGCGAAAAGAGAATTGACTCCAACGATGAAATCATCTCACAAAAAATACCAATTTTGATGACCTCGACAAATCTAATTTTTTGGGAGGAATAATTAAATTGAGGAAACTTTGAACAAAGTGCATAGAGCTCAAATGAGACTATGTTGAAAAATAAAATAATTTTGTTACCAAATACCTGTGTTTCATTCAAAAAGGCATGAACTGTTTAACCCTCCCTCGTACATACATTCATAGATAAATGCCCATATTTGTACCAGTCAAATGAATTAAATACATTATAGCTGAAAAAGCTATTTACACGTAATGTATGCATTCATCACTGACATTTGTTTGCTACGTTCTGTTATGTATGAATAAAGGAATGAACGTACAATAGAGTTTGTTTGAGAAATTAAAAGCTTTTTTTTACAAGCTGAGTTACATCCACTGGAGTGGAGTGGGAAGTTGGAGAAACTAGGAGATAGAATAATTTTTATTTAATCTTTTTCCATTAATTTCCGTTATATGAAAACGTCTTCACGTAATCGGTATCTTTGGACATTTTAATTGTTGTTAATATAATAATTATTATTTGGTGCATGATAAAATGTTGAAAAAACTATACAAATAAATATTTAATGGATTTATAAAGAATTTGTGTTAATCTAAAATTAAATTATTAAATTGAAAGACTTATGACGTTTTATTATGAAAAAAATATGTCCTTCTGACATCTTTTCGGTGAATTATTGCAAGTTACACGTTAGACCGTCTTTGGTATGACGGGGCCCTCGGGCACACTAGAATTCGGGATTCCTTTGAAAAGTTTAAACAAAAATTGAAAGAGTACCCAGTATGCAACATTTCGAGTCAGTTCTTTTTATCGAACTTATTTCGAATTAAAATCGAAAATATGAATTTATTATGATGCTCTATCCAATCTACATTTTTTAGAATATCATATTTTAATATTTTATAGAAATGGCGAATAATGTTCGAGTTTTTTTTTAATGTCAAATTTTATTTTTGCACAAATTGACAAATTCATATACATACATATTATTCTTTTGTCAATTTGTGAGAAAATAAAATTTTATTTCTTATCCTATCAATAACATATTCATAAAAATATAGTTTAACACGAAAAATGGATCAAAGACGTCTTTAAAGAAAAGCGCAGCCAATTATTGATGTTGTTTTTCACAATTCGAATCTCATAATCAGCAAACATCAGAAATATGTGCAGAGCTTATTGCATTTGAAAATGAAAACACATCTAACGCAACATTATTGAATAATAGTAAAGGTATTGAATATGCATTATTTCAAGAAGAAATTGCTCGATGGTATAAAATATACGAAATTGTTCATATATTTAATCGAAATCGAATCAATTTAGAACATTTTTAATACCGAAAAAGGTATAGTATATCGATAAAAATTAGAATCAGAATAATAAATAATTTTCGACTCTTTATCGCTCTGCACTCTACTTAGGAAAACACGCACATTCTCGACATTATATCGAAGTCGATATCGATAAAATTTTACGAAAAAATGATTCATTTTCGACATAACTTCGAATCATTTTGCATACTGGGTAAAAACATGTAAGTTTGTATTTACTTAGTATGGATAATTAATACAAATCAAAGTTGTTAGTAATTAAATTATTCGTTCGCCAAATGTTTGTTTCAGTAAATCGATTGTATTGCGCCCTGTGTGACATGTGGCATCATCCTGCTGAAATACTAATGCCTTCAAATTGGTCCACGAAAAAGTTAGTAAGCTTGTCTCTATATTGCACACCGTTGATTTTAACGTTCAGGCCATCATTATTATTGAATATATATGGACCTAGAATTCCATAGGCCTATAAAGCGCACCAAACGGTACCGTGAAATAACTCCCAAATGAAATAAATCCCAATGAAATAACTCCCATCAAAAATGAAATAATTCCCAAACTTGAAAAATTAGACTACTATCAAAGGGTAAAATGAAATTACTCCGCCGATTATAATCGGTGGTTTCATAATTTTAAAAATATTAGTCCCAAAAAAGTGAAATAACTCCCAATGAAATAAATCCAAATTCCCAATCTGAAGCAATTTATTTATGTAATCTAACTCTCCCAATGAAATAAAGAACTACAAAAGTGAAATTATTCTTCGCTTACCAAACATTTTATGCATTGCTTACCAAAATGGCTTCGATCTGAAAAGTTTTGAAAGTTTGAAAGTTCATATCTGAATTTCATTTGAGGGGGGGTTAAAGTTTCCCAACTCTGCCACATTCTTATTGTTAATCGGCATAAGAAACCATGTGATCCTTACATTTTAGGTATAAAATGTGTTCAGAAAATTTATGTAAAATGTTTCGGAGAACATTTTTGTAGAATATGTTAACCCTCTAAATCCTTAAATACTCCCTATCCAAATTTCCTTTCGAATGTAAAATAATAGAGATATTAGTGATTTTTAGTTAAATTTGAATTATGCTTTTTAATGCTAATTATTGGGGTACTTTAAAATTAAATTCTTAATAAATGCGAAATTAACCCTAGGCTATCTTTTGTTGTGTCTTATTTCTGACTTTCTGGTTGAGTTTTCCGTTTTGATGTATTCAGGAACTTATAGTAAAATTTCACGCATAATATTTTTGCGGAACATTCTAACCCCTTAAATCCATGTTTTAATGGTGTTTTTGCTCTTTTTTAAAAGAAGGACAAAAAAGACATATGCCTTGAGGATTTAGAGGGTTAATATATTCTATAAAAATATTCTCCGTAACATTTTACATAACTTAGCTGAACATATTTTATACCTAAAATGTAAGGATCACATGGTTTCTTATGACGATTAACAATAAGAATGTGCCAGAGTTGGGAAATTTTAACCACCTTCAAATGAAATTCAGATGTATACTTTCAAAACGCCGAAACACGTGCCTTTTTTTGTCTCCTCTATCAAAATTTATTGGTTGGACCTTGTAATTTTGGAAAAAATTTGATTTTGTTGTTAGTTTAATGAAATAAGTCCCAAGTTGTATGAACAATTTGTTGGGTGTTATTTAATTTTTTCGTGGGGAGATATTTCATTTGGAAGGTATTTCACGGTACCGCACCAAACAGTGAGTTCTGGATAAACTTAATGGTGTTTCGATAATGGCTTGACTATTATCATCGCTCCCAAAGAGGCAATCCTGCTTACTGACATAGATATTTAACCAAAAGAGTGCTTCATCACTGACCAACATTTTGAAATGAAATTGTGTTTCATTCGATATTTCCTTCGGTCCATTCACCGAATGTACATCGCTGACGATGATCGTGAGGCTTCAATTCCTATACGATTTGAATCTTGTAAGTACGCAAACCAAGATCCATGCGCAAAATCTTTTATGAAAAGGATGGACACAAGTTTAATTGTTTAGCACAGGAATGTTCAACGCTGCACAGTGGTATGAGAATAAAAAAAGAGGGAAATAAATCTGTAACTTCTAAACCCTTACGCCAATTTGAATGAAATTTCACATGCGCAAAGAGGAAGTCGAGTTTAAGTTTTGAATTTGGACCTCATGACCCCATCAGGAGCGGGACCAGCGGTTCCCAAAGTAGGACACCTCGGGTATGTTCAAGTGCTAGGTAAATTCTCAGCGAGTTGTTAAGTTTTCCCTAATTTATTTGACACGTAAAAAACATAAGGTAGACATGTTATACATCAATGGATAGAGGATTTTGTATACTTTTCAAAAATGTATATAACTTTTGACAATTAAAAAATTCATGGAATACTTTTTTGAAAAATATGACAAAAAATGCTTTTTATTGAATTTTGCATAGATACAAATTTTTCAAATTGAAATAAAATTTTTATTTATGAATATTTTTTAATGAAATTTCACAGTTATGTAGATTTTTCTATTTAAAATGGAAAAATAAAAACAAATTTTGAAATTTGTTATCAAGTATCCCGCAATTCTCAATAAAATCTTGAAAAATCCCAAAAATGGGATTTTTTTGTTTTTTGACTATAATATCCATACCACGGGCGGGGTTATCGGAACCCTTTACAAAATGATTAAGAACATATTTGGCCATCTAAAATAGGTTACTATATTTTGATATCGAGTATGCGATTTGAGAATTTTTGCCCTAAAGTTGAATTTTACATAAAAAATAGGTATTTTTTGAATGGACCTGATCCCGTCGGTATCAAAAATTATAAATGTTTTTTTCATTTAAAATATTTGGCGTAAAGTTAGCTTTTCAAAAAGTACAAATTAATTATACATCCTCTTAGAAAATTTTTAGATAACTTAAAAAGAAAAATCGCCTTTTTTAATTTTTTTTATATTCAAATGCATGTAACTTTGGACTCAGTCATGATTTTTAAACACTTCTTTATTTGATATATAGATCTATTGCTAATCCTATAAAAGAAAAATGGATAAAATCGGAGAATATTTGGAACCGCGGTCACCAAAAAACTGGTGTAGGGTGGGTAAAAACGTTGAAAATTAAATTTTCAAATGCGAATATCTCCTAAGCTATAAGAGATAATTGATAGCTACGAGGAGGTTTTATATAGTGCTCGACGAGGAGATTCTGTACGAAGAAATAGGATCATTTTAAAAATTGAACATACCCGAGGTATCCTGCTTTGGGAACCCGTGGTCCCGCTCCTGGTGGGGTCATGAGATCCAAGTTCAAAACTTAAACTCGACTACACTTCCTCTTTGCGTAAATTTCATTCAAATCGGCGTAAGGGTTTAGAAGTTACAGATTTATTTCCCTCTTTTTTTATTCTCATACCACTGTGCGCTGCGCACCATCAATCTCTTGTGCTGTACGCACTTTAGGGATGCCAAGATCTTTAAGAGTAAGTGTATTGGGAAATAGGGTTCTATAAGTCGATTGTTCGAACAATCGACTATTTCCGGAAAAAAGTCGAAAAGTCGAAATCGACTTTTTGGTCGGAAAAAAGTCGAACAATAGATTATGTTATCTCAAAAGTCGAAAAAAGTCGAATAGTCGATAAAAGTCGAAAATAGTCGATAAAAGTCGAAAAAAGTTGAATAGTCGATAAAAGTAGAAAATAGTCGAAAAAAGTCGAATAGTCGATAAAAGACGACTTTTTAGAATGTTAAAAAAAATATTTAATTGCAACATTATACTAAACTATTGCAATTTGTTACACTTGCATTTTTTGTTGTGTATTCTAATATAAATAATAAATTAATGTTTATAAATTAAAGCTTTTTTCTACACAACATTCTTCTAACTATTATCGCCTTGATAAATTTCATTTTTATTGCTAAACATTACAAAAGGCGCATCAATAAATGTAGAAACTATGTATTTGTTACAAGAAATGGTAAAAAGTCGAAAATAGTCTAAAAAAGTCGAAAAAAGTCGATTTAACTAAAAAGTCGAATGTTCGAAAAGTCGACTTTTATAAATTACCAAAAGTCGAAAGTTCGAAAAGTCGACTTTTTAAAAAACGAAAAAAGTCGAAAGTTCGAAAAGTCGACTTTTTAAAAAACGGAAAAAGTCGAAAGGTCGAAAAGTCGACTTTTTGTTTCAGCTATAGAACCCTATTGGGAAAACGATCCATAGTTTCTCTCCTCCAAATAGCAGTGCTGCCAATTTAAAGTTCTCCTGCTCTAAAAAAACACATTTTAATTTTCGGCCCATATACAAATTATTTTTTTTATTTATTGGTGGAGGTTATAAAAACAATTTAAAATTTGTCAATAACATTAATGCCTTCATCTATATATTTAGCCTGTTAAAAATGTTGTTTAGAAAATACTAGTACAATGAATTCAGAATTACTTTGTTTATTTAAAAATATAATGCATAGGTCATTGACTGAATTTGCTGAATCTTTAATATATTTTAAACGAGATTTTCATATAAATTCCAGTTAAAAGCGGTTTTATAGTAGATATATGTCTATTGTATTTATACCCACCATCAAAAATGATAGGAGGTATATTGATTTTGTCATTCCATTTGTAACATATCAAAATAATTAATGCAAATCCACAGTACATTTTGGGTCCTCATAAGATCCTAAGACGATCTAGCTATGTTCGACCGTTTGTCTGTTGAAAACAAGATAGGGCCCAAACGAATGCAGATAGCTGGCTGAAATTTTCCACAAATACTTACTCTCTCTTGATAAGCTTTGTTTGATATTGAATTGGAAATAAACAAGTTTTATATGAATCTCAATCTTTCTACCAACTTTTGTGAGGATCCGTCCATAATTGACGTTACCCCCAATTAAACCCATTTATCAGAAAAATATTTTATTGTCCAAAAATAATTTAGAGTTTTATGAAATTAAATCCTCTATCAAATTCTGTACAGTTCGGACCATAACTGATTGAACTCCCCGTAGAAGGCCAAAACTACATATTGATGGTGGGTATTCAAGATTCGTCACTGCCGAACCGAATCCTAAGTATTTACTTAGACATTAAAACCACGTTGATTGATTTAATTTTTTTTTGGCTTTGAGCAATATAAATATCTGGTTTTATAATTGTCAATTAATTTTATTACATTATTATTGTTATGCATTTATCTGTCATTATTATTGAGCTTATCTGTTGACAATAATAAATGGTAATACTTGTCATGAGTATTAGTACTGAGACATCGTTTACATGTCTTAATCGGGGATGTATCAGCATATGGTTTTTGGATACCAGTGCATGACATTTTATCGAATTCAAGTGAGTATAATAGGATATAGTTATATTATAATACACTATAGATTAAATATACAAAATGTATGAGGGATTTGAATTTTACAGATTTCTGGAAAACGCAGTTCTTGCCCCATTTTCTCAATAAATTTTTTATAGTGACAGTTTTTATACAAAAATTATATTAATTGGCAGTATATCGTTAGAAACGATAATACTAACATATTGTATATTTAGTTGTCTCAATGACAGTTTTAAATAAATCGCTAGTTTCCCAAAATATTAATATGTAATAAGAACGAAAAACATATGTATTTCTCTTATATATGTATTTAAAATTATAATTTCCAATTCTAAGTGGCAGAAACACTTGAATCCGAAAACACTACACTCATTTTATTATCTTTTGTAGGGTGTTATTATGACATATTTTACGACTTTTTTTAAGTGTGAGCTAGAATTTGGTGGTGGAAAATTGTACTTGTTTTCAAATTAACTAATTTATTTTTTTGTTACAAAAATTATTATTTTTTTGTTACATAAATTGTATCTTTTAACGCCTAGAAACATAAAGATATTAAAAATAAAAGTTTTGTACAAAAATAACGTATTTCAAGCTAAATTTAGAAAACTATTTCAATAAAATCGACATTTTATTATTATTTTTATTTAATTCTTAATGGCAACAAAATAATTAAATATTAGATAATAAAAAATAACAACAACACAACGTAATCATATAGAAAACAAAAACATTTCAAAACAAGATAATTTACATAAATAAAATGGGAATAGGCAATAACGAATTTTATGAATACTTCATAAAAAACGAAGATTTTTGTGATAAACTAAAAGGTAAAATATCTCGGAAATTGCATGAAGGATTCTAAAATTTTGTTCCATTGGTGCGTGAACTTTTTTAACAACCGCGAAAAACTAATGCTGGTGTTTTTCATATTTTTTAATGCTCTATTCGGCTATGATATGCCAATTTGCATATTTGCAAAAAATGTCAATAGTTGTATTCCTAATGCACAGTGGATAATAATATAAAAAATATATTTTTTTGCTTACCTACGCAAATTTGACTACGATTTTAACTGTTGGCGCCGTTTGCCGCCGATCTAGTTTTAACATAGAATTAAAGCTTAACTAATTATCTAAAAGACATATCAAAACTAGCTGCCATTTCGAGCCTATAAACAAATGGCATGCAAAAAAGTTAACCAACTCAGAAATTTAAAAAAAAAATTATCAACATTTTGATTTTAGTTGCTTATTTTGATAAGAAAGCTTATAAAAATGTATATCAATGTGTAAAGAAATTTATAACAGTTATTCAACTTTCCATTAACGCGTTTTATAGTATTTTCTCCCCCAGCATAATTTTCTCCTCCCAAAAAAAAACATAAAACTGCTCAAAAAAATATTTATACAGTTTTTAATTTACAGGAACTATTGTTGAATTTGAAAAATTACGAGAAAAAAATGCGAAACTTTTTATAGAAACTTACATAATTTTTTGAATTATACATTTTATGCATTTCTAGGTGTTTCAAAATCTTTGAAAACGTTTTAAACTTTAAACTTCCAAGTATCTTACATACCAATGATATTTTATTTTAGCTCTACTACAGCTGAACATGTTTTTTAAAAAAATGCAAACTTTGGCCCTTGTAAATATTGGGGCTTAAAAATCTAATGTTGCCATTTTCTAAAAAAAATCTATGCTAAAAAGCTATTAACAAATGTCAGTTGTTAAGACAATTAAAACTAATGAGAAAGTACATAACAACTTCTCTTTTACTTGTCTTAACATATCACTTTTATACAAAAAACTAAAAAAAAATCAAAAATGTATTTTTAACCGTTCATAACATTTTTTATAAGGTCTCACCTATTCAACAGAAATAAAATCTTACAGAAATACTTATCCATTCAAAAGCTACCTATTTTTAATCCGAAAATGACTAAAATTTTCCAAATTGGGGCGGAATCAAAATTTTTTGGAAATAAATCTGGCATTTCTAAACGTCTGGTCCGATCGGGATATAATTCGAGTTTAAGTTATTAAAATAGTAGTATACATTCGATATGTAAAATTTGTAAAAAAAACACGTGAAATTTTTTTTTGTTTCCCATCCTATTTAAAAATTTTTAATATTTTTGAAAAGCGCTCTGCTAGGTATAAATTCATATAAATTTTCTTACTATTTTATTAAACAACAAGTCATTAGCTCTGACTTAGTGACAATAAGAAAATTTATAAAGATTTTTTAGTATGAAAAAGTGCAATATTTTTGAAGGTTTTAGTTTTAAAGTGGCATATTTTGAATCTAATTGAAATAATGACTTGAAATTTTTTTTGTAAGACCAAAAATTAACTTATGTAAGCAAAAAAAAAATAGTTCGGAATAAATGTGGATCAGTTCCTAATATTTGCATTCCTATTCAAATGTTGATACATATTTTAGTTTTAGAATCTCAATAAATATGTTATCTTTATATATATAATTCTTCTGTACGTGTGTTAGTAACTGAACTCCTCCTTAACGGCTGGGCCGATTTCGATGAAATTTTTTGTGTGTGTTCGATTGGGTCCCTGAATGGTTTAGATTCGCAATTGACCTATATAGGTACAATGGGCGTGGCACCTCCCATACGAAGTAAGAAATTATTAATAGCTACCGAGTGAAGCCGGGATCTTTATTTATTAACAAAACTCAATGAAATTTTCAACGTTTTTTAAATTTTTCATTCTAAATAACAGAGTGTAAAAAAACATGTCAAAAGGTCAAAGGGAATCCCGCACTTCCTAAAAATATTTTTTTTTTTAACAATTTTGACCATGGGGTCCACATTACCTTCGGGGCTGGGAAAATACTTTGGGGATAAATAGGGAACACATCGAGATTTCTATTTTGATCCCAGCTTTAGGATTTTAGAACATGTGGCCAAAGTTGAAATTGTTATATAAAATAGGGCACATTTCGTCACATTTTTTATTTTTTTGATTCTGCCCCACTGTGGCAAAATAATATAAAAAAGATGTTTTGTAGTTAATGCAAAAAATGTATTGACTTTTGATTAATTTAGTATAAAACAATTATGAAAGCATGGTCGGTCAATCCCGACCATGTAATACCCTACACTAAGGAATTGAGCAAAAATATTTTTCTTTTAAAATTCCAGTAATATATTTCAATAATTTATATTTCAGCTATGATTAATTATAGACCTATCATCATAAAATTAGGTGACATGAATTCCCTATATATAAAACTTATTTGTAGTAAAATTTGTGTAGATACATATATAAATTTTACATTTATGACCGATCAAGTCCAGTTTCGGGAGGACATTTGTATGGGGGCTAGGTGAAATAATGGGCCGATTTCAGCCAGTTTCAATCTTCCTTTTACCGAAAAAATTGTATGTACCACATTTTGTCTCAATATATTAAAAATTGCGACCAGCCAGACGGACGGACGACGGACATCGTTTAATGCACGTTACAAACATCTGCACAAAACCAATATACCTTTCCCACTATGGTGGTGTAGGGTATACAAATTTAAGGGAATTCCAGAATGAATAGATTTTTTTAAAGTTTCCTGGGATGAGAAAATGTTCGGGAAATTATGAATACTAATAGAATGTCAAAAAGTACCAAAAATAACATGTTACCAAATTTACCCTTTTGAATTTTCAAAAATCCTTCTTTAGTGGATCTATTTGCGGGGAGTCAATAAAAATTGCATGTATCCAGCTTCAGCATTGATCTGTGTAATGGCGAATCAGTCATCAGTCAGTATTTTATTATTGTTTTTTGAGGAAAATTCATCCATGCAAGACATTCTTTAAAGTTTATTTGTTTATTGTAGAAACATTAGAAAATATCGACTTTAATATTTCGAACCTTGTTCGATTACATTAAATTCTATCAGCAAACATATTTAAATTTAGTTACAAAATGTTTAAAGAACTTCTAACAACATATGAGGCCGGAGTGCATTTTTCACTGAACACCTTTTTCTACGCACTTTGCTAAAATTCAAAATAAACACTTAAACATTTTATTACCATGAAACAAAAAAAAAAAATATACATATATTTTATGGTCGTAAAAATGCTGATGATTTCAGAAATGAGGATGAACAAAAAAAACAACAATGAAAATGTAATGATCAAATAAAAATATGAGTCTATAAAAAAACAATAAAAATGAAACAGAACCATTGTCAGTTTAGGGATTTGAATTTATATTCGAAATATTTAAATCTATTAAAATCATTAGCTTTTCACATTATATATATGTACGTCTGTATTAAGAATTTTATGTACTTGTCAAGACACGCTAAATAAATAAAATCTACTAAAATACAACATTTTAATAGTTTTTATTTTACTAGAAAAATAAAAACGAGTGTCAAAGATGACAAGTAGTGAATAATGAATGCCTATGCTCCTAATACTTAATTACTCACAAACAGATAAAAAAATTATAAAACAAAATGTTTATTTTTCAATAGTTTCTTTGATTTTCTTGAGTTTTGTCTTGCAATGCCAGTGTGATGCACTTTTGACCCATGCTATGGAAGTAGAATACATACAATATGTATTTACATATATCAATAAGTATGTATGTATTTATATTTTTAGCCCTTAAGTAGATTGTCAGTTCTTTTAAATATCTATAATATTAAAATGTATTCATTTCCACCAACAATAGTTCCACCGCAAAGCAACTTGAAACATTTCATTTATAAGTACTGGAATTCTTTAATGTTTTTCTTAAATTATTTCTGTTTTCCAACAATGACAGAAACAATTGACAACTCTTAACAATCGGTATAAATAAAAAACATTACATGAATATTTTACAACTATAAATATGTATATTACATAAGTAGTAAATAATCTGTCAATGCCAAACTGAGGCACTGAAAGTTAATAAAATTTAAATAGGTATGGCACACTTTGTAAAAAGGTAACTTAACAACATTTATTGTGGTCTAAGATTTTGTAATTAGATAAATCATGGGAAAGTTAACAATTCAGAACCTTAGGAAACACAAAATATCCATAAAATCGGTTTCGTTGACTGATTTTCCGAAGTGGGGGTTATATGGGAGCTATGACCAGTAGAGTTCTCCAAGAATGTATGGACGAAAAAAAATCCTAGGCACAGGCAGGCCACACTAGACTTTTTCTATGTATTGTAGACACACGTTGTGTAAAATATTTGGATGATAGGATAACGATAACTGGTGCAGCAAGGACGCTGAAGTTTTGAGGTGCATTTATAAGAGGAAAAAATTTAATTTTTCAGTTTTTGTAAAAATGTTGCCATTAAATAATTACATTTGCAATTGAATTGAGGTACACCAGAAGTAACCAAAATATTTTTGGAGTATTTGTTATTGAATTTAGCACATTGAGTTCTATCCAAAAGATAAGATTTTATCCAGTTTAGGCTACGAGAAGTTAAACCCAAAAGGTCCAGCTTAATAAAAAGAAGATTGTGATTTACCTTATCGAAAGCTTTACTAAAATCGGTATATACGGCATCAGTTTATTTTCCTTGGACAAAGCCTTGGTTTACATGTGTTGTGAGATGAAGGACATTCGTTGTAGTAGAACAACCTTTCCGAAATCCGTGTTGACATGATGACAGTATAGACGATGATTGATGGAACATGTAATCTGTAATAAAGTGCTCGAAAATCTTAGGAATTGCACTGAGTTTAGCAATGCCTCTATAATTGGACCGACAGTTTCAAAACTCCAATTTCAAATTTTTAAAAATTTTGTTAAACAAATTTCAGATTTTGTTAATCATCGCATGGGGATTTATTGAGTACATAACAGGGAATAAATATATGATAAATGTATGGCAAAAACCACCTATAGTTTTACCGTACCTGCGATTTAAATTTTGCGATTTTCCAGACAAACAAATTTTTGGCCATATTTTGGCGAATGAATCCAATTTCCTTACTGTTATGATTTTTAAGTAATAGCAATTCAGAATATTATAGTCCATGTAATTTTAAATATATTCTGAAAGCTTTACGAAAATCGGAAAACGTTAACCCTTAAATCGTAAAGGTCAAATGTCAATTTTTTTCAATATTTGGAATTTCTCTTGGAAAGATAGCGAAATGTTATATATTTTTGGGCCGATTTCCTTTCATATGCAACTTATTTGTGTCGAAGTTTTTCTGGATAACATAATTTTATAATTGTTCTATGATCGTTGAAGTAATTTTAGTAATTATGTATCGATCCGCACAAAATTTTTAGGTGTGATTTATTTGTGCATAACACTTATATATGGATGAAATAATATATCAATTTTTTTTTACATTTAATGTTTAATTCCACGATACTGAGCAAAAATTTCTGAAGTAACTGGGTGTTCTGTGACAATATTGATGTCAAATAAAAGGGGGGACAACGTTAAATTGTTAATCGATTTAAAACAATTTTGTTGTATAAAGAAGACCATAGCTTTTTTTTAAAAAAAAACAAACACAAACTGCGAAGCGCTTTGCTTGTCTGCAGATACACCCAGAGACTCTGGCGGGAGTCGAGCCCGCAACCCTCAGATTAATAGTTCAGCACACTATCGACTGGTCTATCGGTGCACCCGACAGACGGACAGACGGACGCAATAGTGGTAAGTTTTAGACAATGACATGTCATATTAGTCATTCCCTTCAATGCTAAGAATATTAATATAAAATATCAAAAGTTATAGACTTTTAACCGCAAAAGTATTCACTTTAGTTGTGAATTGACTGTCATAATAGACATTTACGGTATTTGAAAATCGACATTCGTTACCCGCATTTTAACAGGAACCCGGGAAAGTATTCATTATAGATAAGTTCGTACATTAGGTGAGATTATTTGTGATCTTCACTATCTAAAAATTTAAAATGTCAAGAATTCCTATCCAAACGGTATTTTTCAAAATCGTTTCTCAAAAAATCTCTAAAAGTTATTAAAACTGTATTAAAATATCTGAATTATTTTAAAATACTAATCGACCCACATTATAAATGTAGAAAAAAATTCAAGGACGCCAAAACATGTTTCTAAGAATGATCAAAGTTGCACTAAAATGTGAATACATATACACAAAGATCGAAAAGTGATTTCGAACGATCCTGTGATCATACCCTGATATTTGAATTTGTCGGTAAAATTAAACTGAATATTATTAGAAAACCTGACTTTAATTCAAATAGAGCAATGTCCCTAGATTCTAGGCCTAGAATGTCCCTAGTATTGGTAGTAAGTCATATTAATATCTCGGCTATACACAACCTTTTTCAACACAGACAGAGTGTTTTTAATTATCTGGGAGCTTCCAAAAGTTAATTTTTGTGTACTATATATTTTGAATAGAGGTAGTCATGTGTATTTGCTTATATCTCAGACAATTATTCACTATAACCGATATACTGATACCACTTGTTATCTGGTGGCTTCGGAAAATCTAACTCAGATATAAGTAAGGAACCCGAATATACATATATATTTTATTGGGTCGTAAACGCAATGACAAACTTAAATTTATTGTTTCGAATTTGCATTAGCGAATCGAATTAAACGGTCTGTAACGACTGCCTTCAACATTCATCATGTTTATAAACATCTCCATCAGTAGAAGCTTCTACTTATCAACAATGTTGACAGCATGCAGTTATTAGCATTGTTTGTAAGTATGGCAGCACTAAATGTTTAAGCCGCTAACATTAACATTGAAAGCTCTAGAATTCGAGTATTCTAGTGTTGTCCGTTAAGAACAATCGAGGCTGCTCGAATGAAGGCAGCGGTTGCAGTAGTGAGTGAGTTTATTATGGGCACTGTTAGAGTTAACAGCAACTGTATTATTGTTCATTAAATGTGTGTGTCACTTCTGAGTCGATTTAACGATGTCCGTCCGTCAGGATGTCCATTTAAAAATGTGCGCAAAGTACAGGTCGGAATTTTGAAGATATTGCGATAAAACTTGGTACATATATTATTATCTACCTAAGGACGAAACATGTTTAAACTGTTAAAAATTAGTCCATTATCAACACACAGATATCAATACAAATAAGTCTCACATAGAAATCAATCACGCAACCTAATTTTATGGCGATCGGTCCATAATTGGTAATAGCTCCCATACAATGCCCACTTCAGAAAATCACTTTAGAAATCGTGATATGGTGAAGGGTATAAAAATAAAATATTCGTTGATTTGAAAAACATTCAACATTATTAACCAGGGACATAACTGTTATAACCAATATTGGAAAAAATCCTGAAATAATTGTTTATCAAGAATTTTTGAAAAATGGTCCCTGAATAACAGTTAAAAATAACCAATATTATTTTGGTCTTTGGTAACCATTATAAACGATTTTTATTTTATTTGGTCTTCAATAACCATTATGATAGATTTTTATTTTTTTAGGTCTTTAATAACCATTATAAAAGATTTTTATTTTTTTTGGTCTTCAATAACCATTATAAAATATTTTAATTTTTTTAGGTCTTTGATAACTATTATAAAAGATTTTTATTTTTTTTGGTCTTCCGTAAACATTATGAGTACCAACAAAGTTTTTTGGTCGCATGGACCTGGTTTTCTTGTATTTTAAAATAGACAGAGAAAGATAAATTGGTTCAGAATTTCATAAGAATCAAGAATATTTATGACTATAAACAGTTTTCTTTTAAAATGTGCAATATGTGGGAGCTATGGCTAATTATGGACCAATCGGCATAAAATTAAGTGACATGTTTTCTGTATATATGAAAGTTATTTGTGCTAAATTTTATTTGAATACCAACTTTTTTAAGAAATCTATACTCGTTAAAATGCTTTTCGGAAGTGGGACTTGTATGGGAGCTATGACTAATTATGGATCAATCGTCACAAAATTTGGTAGTGAGAGTTCGGCTTATATAAAACTTATTTGTACTGAATTTGGTTTGGATATCTATATAACTAAGATATTTATGAGGGATTATCTATTTTCAGATAGGACAATCGTTTGGGGGCTAGGAGAAATAATAGACCGATTTTAACCAAATTCAATAGACTTCGTCCTTGGGGCACTATACGCTATATCACTATGGTGGTGTAGGGTATAAATACTTGTAATGGCTGTAGTCTATCGAAGACCAAAAAAATTAAATTTTTTTATAATGGTTATCAAAGACCAAAAAAATAAAAATCATTCATAATGGTTATTGAAGACCAAAAAAAATAAAAATCTTTCATAATGGTTATCAAAGACCTAAAAAAAATTAAATTTTTCATAATGGTTATCAAAGACTAAAACTTTTTTGAGTTATTTATAATTGTTATTACGGGACCTATTTGTTTGCAGTTATTTTTTCTATAACCAATTGCTTATTTAAAAAAAAAATAACAGTTATTTCGGGTCCCTGTTATTAACATTACAATGAATATTTTCAATATTTTATGGTACTTTCCTGAATACACTTGAAATTCCTCGACACTTGGTTGTTCAGCTCTGTAGGGTGTAAATAGTGTTTTTCAAACACATTTCACTTGTAATTTTGACAGGTTTTGTTTGACACGTGATTGAGGTTGACGTATCTTGTCTTATGAAATGAACTAAAAAGCAAAAACAACTACATACATACAACATATTATTGAATGTGTTATATACATTGTTGTTGCTATTGTTATTATTGGAGTGTTTTAAGTTTATTTTTTTAGGTTTTAGTTTACACACGCATTTAGAAAAGGTTAATTCTGACAACGCTCACTTGTTATTGTACAAAATGTTAAACAAAATTTCGAAAAGCCTAAAATAATTGTTCTACATGCTCCATAAACTAAGGGCTATACATCATTGTTGTTGATGTTGTAATTGAAAAATAAATAAATTTGGTTAAAAGGGAACGCACCAGAGGAGGTTAAGAACTAAAACGTTTTTGTTTTTAATTGCTTTTCGAGGTTAATTGTTATATGTACGAATGCGTGCGTTTGTGTGCTTTTTGTATGCTGCGTATTTTGTTGCTTAATTATGTGTCACATTATTAGCTTCTGTTGCGAACGGATATTAAAACTTACACACCATTAAATTCTATTTCATTTTTCCTCAACATTAGTTTCAGGTGGTAATTTTTTCTAATTATTTACTTTTTTTTTTGGTATTTTTTGTTTATTTTTATTGTTGCTTTCTTATGCATGCCTAAACTTTGTGGTTTTAATTGAAGGTGGAAAGTTTGTTTTTATTTTTGAATGAATAGATGGGATGTGCTGCAGGATGTTTGCTTGTATAAACTTCTTTATATTCTTAATTTTTTTTGAAATGGGTGGCTAAATTAATTTTATTATACTCTATATAACTCATTTACGTTCTCATTGAATGTTCATCTAGGCTGCAACAAGAAAATTTCCCCCTTAAGGCCAACACAAAAAGAAGCACGGTAAAATTATATTATTAAATTTTACCGGATTTACAACCCAAAAGGAAATAAAACTCAGTATACTGCTTACATAGCTCTATAATACATACTTATTAAATATTTAATTATATCTAACTATTTAAAAACTAAGTAACAGTTTAAAAAATCTCAGAAACTGTGGCCGCCAAATGGTCCATTTTTACAAACCCTAAACTGTCAGTTTTTAAAAAACCACCAAAAGTGTTGAATGAGGATATATTTAAGTTTGTCATTCCGAGTGTAACTTCGAGAAATATCCAGCAATATTAATTCTTAATCCTTATGAAATTCAAATTCGATTTTTATAAGCACACGCAGAGAAAAAACATGGTTGTGGTAAACATAATCTAAGAGCTACATATTATGATAAGATTTATAATTTTAGTCAAAACATATTATGATGATTATTAGTATCATAAAATATCATATTATGTTTTGAAATAATCATATTATGATATAAATAAATCATAATATGACCCAAAGTAATCATATTATTATTAAAATTTATTTTTGGAAATTTTATTTTAAACGGTTTAAATGTTTTAACTCAAATGTTTGAAGACATATATTTTGATATATATTATCCCACTCGCATCCCACTAAGCGACTAAAACCATCTTAAAGGAATGGAACTAAACTTTCTTTTGAGCAAAAAGAAAATAAAAATGGATCCATTTTGGAAAGAAAAGTAAGATTTTGCAAAAAATTGTATTTTTTGAGTTACAAAACATTTATTTTGATAGATATCGAACTCGCATCCCAATAAGCGACCAGATAGGTCTTCAAGGTAAATATCTAAGCTTTCTTTTAAGAAAAAAAGGGCCCATTTTGAAAAAAAAATCAAAAAAGTTATTGATTTCGGAAAAAAATATTAAATTTTTTTTTATTTTTTTTAAATATTTTTTTTGAAAGATTGAAGAAATAGCTATCTAAACTATTTGGGACACAATTTGCTAAGAACAATAGCTAATAAGTTACATGGATGAAAATAACACATGCTTGGCCAAAATGATAAATTTTGGACAAGCAAGACAAGACTGATTCATCATTGCACAGTATAGATAAAATTTCTACCGCGATGATAAGTAATCTGCCCAACTCAGCACTGAGAATTATTTTGTTCATATTTAACTCAATACTACGTATTGGATATTTCCCATCCTCATGGAAAATATCTGATATAGTAATGATACCGAAACCGGGAAAAGATGTCACTCAAGTGACATCATACCGTCCCATTAGCCTATTGTCAATATTCTCAAAACTTTTTGAAAAGTTGTTACTTGAGAGACTTATAGTGCACCTTGACGAAAATTGCATTATTCCTGACCATCAATTTGATTTCAGAAGGAAACATAGTACTATCGAACAGGTACATCGGATAACTACACTTATTCGGAAAACCTTTGAGAGTAAGTAGTATTGTTCCGCATTATTTATTGACATATCTCAAATCATATCAAAGGATGTGATCTCAACACGTCGAAAAATATCCGCTGGTGTACCACAAGGAAGTATTCTAGGGCCGTTCCTATATATTTTATATACTGCAGATATGCCCACGAGCGCACTGACTCACACATCAACATTTGCGAATGATACCGCTATTTACATATACACATGAAAACCCCGTAATAGCTTCTGAACAACTCCAGTCTCACATCGGCGATTTGGAAAAATGGCTGGACAAATGGAAAATTAAGGTCAATGCAACAAAATGTATTCACGTTACATTTACTTTAAGACGAGAAAGTTGCCCTTCCATACAGATGAATAATATCAAAATCCCAGAACAGAGCCATGTGCGATATCTCGGTATCCATCTTGATCGCCGTTTAACATGGTCCCACCATATTGAAGCCAAGGTTACGCAAATAAAATTAAAGTCAGTCCAACTGTACTGGTTAATTGGCCCACGGTCTGCTCTAGACTTGGAATACAAAGTGCTTTTGTACAAAACAATTATAAAACCGATATGGCTGTACGGCATTCAGCTATGGGGAACAGCCTCCTCATCTAACGTTGAAAAATTGCAAAGAAAGCAGTCAGCACTGTTAAGGAAAATAACAGGTGCCCCATGATACATTCGCAATAGTAATATCCATAGGGATCTCAATGTACCCATAATACGAGAGGAGATCAAACTCTTCAGTCTAAAATACATTTCAAAACTAATGGATAATCCAAACCCCCTCGCCAGGGAGTTGCTGTCATTTGAGGGTCATAGACGACTGAGGCGATTGGAAACACTGGATCTGGCTAGATAATCATTTAACGAGCACTCATGTTGGATATTGCAGCGGCAATAACAACTTTAGTTTTAGTTTAGGTTGAGATTTGAATACTTATTTGTAAATATCTAAAAAGAAAGATTCAATAAAGAAAAAAGATACTGAAAAAAAAAATCATTGCACAGTCCAAACGACTGAAGCTAAAGCATGAAATTATAACTGTGGGTTCCTCCCTCCCCAAAACGATCCACTTAGAAGGGATTTTAGAAAATTCTAACTTTTAGGGGATAAAAAAGGGTAAATTCGGTGGTAACCTTATATCTTCAAAAATAATAAAGATACAAAAAAACTTAAAACTGCATGTTACTCCATTTAAAAATAAAGCTGACAGGTGTTTGTACTTTTTCGAAATTTGAACCTTTTAGGGGAGAAAATGGGTAAAAACTGTATTTTGGTACTTTTTTTAAATGATACATTAAACCAATAAATATAGAAACAAATTTTAAATAGTATTCTTTACTTATCAAAAAATAACAAATATTAATTTGGTACTTGTTTGAAAGTCGAACACTTAATCTATTAATTGACATAGAAATACATATGAATATTTTATTATGAGCTCCCACCATGATAAATAAATTTATTTAAGCAATGGGGATAAAAAAGGTACCACTATGGGAGTCAAAATGGGGAAATACATTTTATTTGAAATTATTGAGCATTAAATTGTGATAAAAGCCAGGCGATATTTTTCACGAAGAAGAGAAAAGCATGTTTTATTCTCCAAAATAACATAATTATAAATAACTCGGTAATCAAATGGATGAAGAATGTAAAATATTTAGAAGTAGTTTTAGACTCACAATGTACATATATTGATTACGTATAGTATATTGTTAATAAATGTAATGTACTAATTAGAATAAATAGAACCTCCTTTTTAAACTCTGGGAACAAAATGTTAATCTTCAAGTCGATATTTCAATCAGTTATTTTTTATGCAGTTCCTGTGTGGTCAAAAAGTACAAATTGTCACTTAAAAATACTACAGATTTTCCAAAATAAATTGCTTAAGTTAATTTATAATCTTCCAAGACAATATCCTATGGATAGACTTTATCAATTTGCGAATGTTGATTTGGTTGCAGTCAAGATAGACCGATTGTCTAAAAATTTTAATTCCAAATGTTCCTATTCAGAATACGATCATATTGCTGAGCTAGCCCCTCCTTTAGAATAGTACTAATGTACTATTCTACAACCTACAAACTATAAAGCGAAGTGTCTAAAATAATGAAAAATCGTAATCCTATTGATTTTAACCAATCGTTGTTAATTTCCGAATTATATTTTGCTATAGTTTTTAGAATATTCTTCGTAAAGAAAACCAATTTTTACCTACTTCGAAATATTGCATATCTTCCTAATAGACGTATTTCTATCTTGAGAAGACGAACAAGAATTTCAACTTCAGGGGCCTACGTACCAAAGCTTTTAAAGACAGCACACAACATAATTGGTCAATTCACAAGGTCTCTTATCAGTCATATTGTCATAATGTCTTAATATATCTCGACACGGCAGCTCGGTTTAACCGACACTTAGGCATTCGGCGAAGGTCTCTACTGGTTGGTTACGATAACACAATAAACATAGCATGCAGAGTACTATTATTTTAGTACACTTTTTACTTGAAAAACAAGAAAAACCATTGTGAAATATTAGGACATTATGACAATATGACATGATAAGAGACCTTGTGAATTGACCAAATGTATATTAAACATGACATATATTACAGTAAAATTAACTCTATTTTATCATAAATATTAATATTCAAATTCAATATAATCATATAATGATTATAGCAAGTTATTGAGAAAATAACATTATATAATTTGCATTCAAATTGTTATTATTCACTAATCAAATTGAAATATATACACACAAATTTGAAGCTTCCATTGTATTGTCACTCAAACTTAAAGCGTCACATTTAAATTTCATCAAAGTTCATAAGACAATAAAATAATACACATATCGGGTAATATAAAGTGCACCTGTGCGTTACAATTTTTTATTGAAAAATTAAACAAAAAAAACTAATAATAATCAAAATATTAAACCATAAAATCAAAATAACAAAAACCAACAGATGATATCCATCACATATGTTGTGAATTTAAATTGCTCTGTTATGTTTTGCAAATCGTATAAGTAGCAATCAAAAGTTGAAATTATTTATTTTTCAACCGTGCAACACGTTTTAGAATTTTTTATATATAAAAAAAACATTAACATTTTTTTATTAAGTCATCGAGCACAAATAATAAAGATATTTACGTACATAGAGTATGTAGAGTGATGATGTACATGAATACAACTTGCCAGCATTTTATTTCGTAGAAGTATCTGCCTCGTAACGTCATAATGTTTAAATTCGTTGCTGTGAAATCTTATTCTGATCGATGCCAGTCGGGATGAAGTCTTCAACTACGGTCGTACACCTCAAGGAATACCAGTTAGTGTCTTATTGAAGTAACGAATTCGACTCTTCTGGATGTGTCAGAAAAGCTTCACTTCTGAAAGAGTGGATGAAGTGTCTTCTGGAAAAAACACATATGTTACTTCTAGAAGTTAGGAAAAGTATTAAAAATGGTTCCGAGGAAAAGAATTTCTTTTTTATAAATAAAAATATTCTTCATGTGTGTCAATAAAATTAATTTGACTGATTTGCAATCACTAGCTAATCATATTGGGAAAATGGGGAAATCAATCTTATACAATTTTTAGAGCATGTTTTCCTTAAAAAGTTATTTCCGCCAAACTCAAAAAATATAGGTCATTAGTGGAATAACATATGGAATAACATAACAGCCAAAAAGTATTGGGTGTATGACTTTAAAATGAGGGATTTACAATAGAAGGAGTATCTTTTGAATGTGGTTTTAATTTTTAATAACTTATGTGTCATATGCGGAAAGTTTAGCCTTACTTCTTTAATTTAAAAAAAAAAAGTGATGAATGAGCACTGATTGCTGATGAAGAGCACTGATTGCTCACCAAAGCTTATAATGAATGTGTTCCATCGGATTCAACGAAGTTGTGATTTTGACACGAAAAAGGTTTAAAGTCTAACAATTGGAGGCATTATACCATGATGATTGTTGTCAAACTCAACAAGAGCTTGCAAAAGTTGGGAAATTGATTACCATACGAATTGAAGCATTGTGACTTCGAAAGACGATTTTGCATGTCCGAAATTGTGTCCGAATGCTATAAAATGGATCCATTACAGTAACCTGGAGCGTTTATTTAGAAGTTTTGAAACAAACGACTTATATTCGAAAATAATAGTTTTTCTCGAAAATCTCAAAATTTAAATCGCAGGTACGGAAAAACTATAGGAGGTATTTTCATACTTTTTTCTTATTTTATTCCCTATTATGTTCTCAATAAATCCCAATGTGATGATCAAAAAGTTTTGAAATTTGTTTAACAAAATTTTTAAAAATTTGAGTTTTGAAACTGACTTTAAAAAAATTAAATTTGTTTGGTCATACCTGCGAATAGGATAGCGGTATCCTACGAAGACAAAAACTCATATACAAGTAAATATGGATTTATTTTAACTAAAAATGTACTTTTATTATAATATTTCTCAAAATATATTAATTTTGTTTCTACATTTCTTGTTCTAGTGGCCTAAGACACGTTAATGGACTGGCGATTTTTTAATAACTTTAACATTTTATAATCAATTTTTGTTTTTATATCTTATTAGAACGACAATTACGTCTACATTTCGATTCTTTTAAATTAAATTGTAAAAGTAATTATTTAATGCAAACATTTTTACAAAAACTGAAAAAATTGCATTTTTTCCCCTTGTAAATGCACCTCAAAACTTCAGCGTCGTTGGGGCACCAGTTAGCATTATTCTATCATCCTAATATTTTACACAACGAGTTTCTACAATACATAAAACCATTCTAGAGGTGGACGGCTTCAAAACGGAAATCATGAAGGGAACTGAGAAACCTAACTCTCATGACAAAAATTAAAACCAATTTCAAGATACGATTTCAATTATAAAACGAATATTAATTCATTTATGACATCGTAATAAGACTAAATCAGTATAAGGTGTTATGATTTATCGTTATAGTATATTGAGCAAAGGTTTCATAATAATCACTGTTTAATAATATCACCCAAAATTCTTAACCATTTTAATAAAGTCCACTTACATTGACACTCTCAGACACAAATACTCTGTTAAAAGGAACAACTTTATAAGAACATATGCAGAATATTAAACATAAAAAGAAATATAGAAGAAAAACAATTTATGAATGGAAGATTTATAAACATAAGAGAATGTAATTGATAAAAGTAGACTACAAGGTACCCCTACGTT
Organism: Calliphora vicina; assembly: GCF_958450345.1. Classification (NCBI taxonomy): domain Eukaryota; kingdom Metazoa; phylum Arthropoda; class Insecta; order Diptera; family Calliphoridae; genus Calliphora; species Calliphora vicina. Next base: position 95,333,943 of record NC_088782.1, read on the forward strand.
TATTTTATCTATGTATCTCTAAATGATGCGTTACAACACATATAGAATATTTAAGACATTCGGTGTCAATAGTGTATCAACCCATTACGTACACAAGTCATAAACGGCACGGAAAATTTCACAACTTCCCCGACTTGTGTTAACACCACATTAGTTTCGCCTTGACAAAATTCGTTTTCAAATCGAAAACACGGTCCCCTTTTCATTCTGAATCCATCAAGCATATGACAGTTTCCAGACAAGTTTCCACATTATTTCGAATTCCATCCTGAGAATAAAATTATTTCTAACACCATATAAAATCACGCTACAGATCATAACTAAATTCACCCCAATGAATTTGATTGAAATCGCAGTACTTTATCCAAAATTATATTAAGTTCCAAGTTTTTGGTGATGTTCTATCATCAGTCCTTTGTATTTTCGTATACGTTTGAATGTGCAAAAGATTTTTGTCTCTCCCGAGTAATGACTTTTGTAACATAAGAATACCAGGTTTAGTTTCGCTCTACTACAAGTAAAGTAACAGCATCATTTTTAACATGTGCTACATTTAAATATATCTGAATGTCTCAGACTTTAACACAAACTGTTATTGTGTATCACATTTAAATATAGGGTATGAGGCAAATTACAAAAATATCTTACACCGAAATACGTATCGAAGAAATAAACAAAAACATCAAAATAATGTTGATGAAAATGAAGCCATAAATTACAGCTGATGGCGTACAACAAACAATATACAAGTACAGAGGACACACAATTACAGGAAGGAAGAATAACAAAACAAGTGAATGTACCCTGCAGTCCTTGAGTTAACTATTCAAAATCCATCCTATTTCCTAGTGCGAGGAAATAGGATCAATTGACACCCTCTGCATAAACACTTCGTTGCTAATATTCCTGTGAATGGAGGTCGTTTGGTGGCATATACAAATTTTGTTTTCTCTTATACATACATATGTTTCTTGTAACATATTCTGTTTATTTTTAGAATATAAATTAGAATTTAAAATTTGTCGCTGAAGATGTACATATACTTTCAGAATTATTGTTCTTAGCTATTTCCGGTTTAGTTGCCACCCATATACTGTAGGTATCAAACAACAAATGAATTTTTTATTGAAGGTAAGGCAGAAGGAACTCATTAACATCCTTTAGAATTTGTAATAACAATCATTGTATGTTGGACATAACGACCTGTCTTAGAAGCAATATAGCCAGCACAAAATTGACAATATCAACCTTTAAATCTACATGGTATAAAAGCACTTTCCCAGATAAAAGACAAATAACAATAAGAGAAAAAATTGGCAACAAAAGCATAATATTATTAACATTACATTTTTACAGATATACACACATTCGAATATACATGTAAATGTGCGGAAATGTCAGTGGATATGTGAGAATATTAAACGTCTCCAATCAAAACAAGATTTAATGAAAATAGCACAAGAGAGCGGCTCAAGCAAAAATGTTAATATTGTAAGGTAAAAACTAGTATCTGATGGATAAAATTACTGTCTAATGTTCTGAAGGAAGATCAAATGGGAGGAACAGTAACAAATTCAGTATGGTCTACTTCCCTCACCCTCTTATGCGCTCACTCAACGAGGAGACTGTACAAGATCTCTTCGGACATAGCGAACTCCAAGCAAAAATTTCGCAAGCTATTCAACGACGTGAAAAGATCAGGTGACTGGTCGACATACGTCAATGTTGAATAAATTTAAGAATAAGCTTATGGAATGCAAAACGTTAATCCTGGAGGAACATCCGCTGAAAATAGCAAAGGTTCAAGTTACATCCAAAAACCAAATGGTAGGTGGATTTGAGACACTGGATGTGCTCATAAATACACATTTTCAGATCAATTTGTCGCTAGAAACGGCGGGAATATTGCAACCGTCGGATAACCACCTCGGTTACGATTGACGAGGACGAAGTAAATTGGCTATATGGTTTCGATTTCTATAAATATACGGAAAAGGATGGTGTACAATACAATCTGCAGAACAAAGTAGATCTGCTCAGTCTTTGGCTGATTTGAATCTACCATGTCTGTCTTTCATTATCGTATATACACGATTGATGGACCGATTGCAGCGAAACATTCATTACGAAGGGATGAAAGGGCTCATAAATGATTTTAGACCAATAAATTTATAATTTTTCTACTGAAAACCTTGCAGAGAATCATTGAGACTCATATACGAATGTCTGTTGACCTGGGTTTACTATCTACATTTCAATATGTTTATTTGAAAGGGAAATCAGTTGAGACGGCACACAGTGCTTTCATGTTTCCCATAAATATTACATAAAGAAATTATTAAAATGTCCTTGGAAGGTTCCAATACATACTGATTTCAAAATCCTGAATAACATCTAGGCGTTTAGGATCCTAATTAGGTGCAGTATTCTGAAGGCTGAGGTATCAGCTATAAAAAGAGCGGTTGTATACACGACATCGAAGCCAGGTTCAGGAATGCTGGTCATACTTGAATAGGATGGCGAATCATACCCACATATAAATTGTGCCTCAGGGTGACCTCAAATCAGTCAAATGACTGGGAACTCTTAAATTTTTGTTTTGACCTCGTCTAAAACTTTCAACTTAACTTACAATTTCTCTTAATATCTACAATACCTATCTTTCTATTTCAACACAAAGGGACTAACTGAGCTTTACCACTTAGACCCGTTAAACTAATCAAAAGTTTAAAAATTAGATACACTGGAATATATGGGACATATAAAGTAACCAATTGACTTATGTTAGCATTACAAACAGCATATAAGTGTTAAATGACCCAAAATAAATTGAAGTCAGCCAAGAAAATAAACATTAGTGAAAATTTACTACTTGTAAAAGTGCTTAGTTAAGTATTTCTAGTGTTAGGCAAGTGATTCCCGGGCGAATATAGCTGTACATACAAAACGGCTGAATTTCCCGGAATCCTCTCTACAAACAATGTGTCCCACAACAGAAAAATGTATTTATTACTGGAAAGCGAAACGTAATACAAAATTGACAATCAAAATTAATTCAACTATTTGAGACTCGTTTGCCAAAAAAAAACTTCTCCTGAAATACAAAAAAATAGCTGGCAACTGTGTTTGGTGTGGAGCTGGTGTAGTGAGCGATTATTTTGTATTTGGAGATGATGATGAAGGTTGTTGGTTCATAATTAGTGTGTTTAGTGGTGGTGGCAAAAGGATGACTGTTTCACAAAATACAAACAAATAATTTAATATTCACCCCCTACTTTGGCATTTAAGAACTGGAATAAGCGGAAAATATTTGTAACATTTGTTTGGTTGATTCCTCTTGTTTTTCAATTTCTATAGTTTATTTTTTGTTCCTTTGTTATTTTCATTTGTTTTGCAAATAAACGGGAAATTACCAAAACATCATTATTATTATTACCATAACCTGCGGTGAAAAAAGCTAGGTCTTCACTTTGTAGGCCTTCTAAACGTCCTGTTTACACATTCAATAAGATCCGATACTCATGCCTATATGCGTTCTCGTAGATGTTCACTTGAAATAGATTTTATATATAAAACTACACACGTGATAACTTAAAGTCCATTCTTTAGGTATTATGCTGAATTCATTAAGAAAATTTACCCCTATGACCCTTTTTAAAAGCTTTATGCAACTGACCTTCAATTAGGTTATAGTTTTTAGGTTTTTTAATAGCGAGTAAAGGAACTTCAACGCAAGACCTTCGAATATGCCTTCTTAAGTAGCCCTTATATCAGCGATTTAGCAGAAGCGAGTATGCAAGGCTTTGTCTTCCAATGACACACAGAGGGATGGCTTCATACATTTTTTTGCAAAAATTATAAGGAGTGGTCGTAGAGCGCTGAAATTTGGCACCGATATTTATATGGAACAAACCAAGAAAACAGTAAAATTTTATCAAAATCGACCACGGCCACTTCCCATACAATTCAAATATATTTTTTCGCATAAAATTTTTCCTATCCAAGTAAAAGTCTAGAAATTTGGTACATATATTTTCTGAAACAAAAGAAGAACGTATGCTAAGCTTTATTAAAATCGGCCATGCCCACCGCATACCGCCCATGCAATCCAAATGCAATACATTTTTGTGCAAAAATTATAAGCAGTGGTCGTAGAGCATTGAAATTTGGCACCCAGAATTATAAATTAAGAAAAAAATTAAATTTTATCAAAATCGACCAAGCCCAACGCCCACTGCTTATACAATCCAAATTGATTTTTTCGCATAAAATTGTTTATATCCAAGCAAAAGTCCAGAAATTTGGTACATACATTTATTGAAACAAAAAAGGAACGCATGCCGAGTTTCAATTAAATAGGTCATGCCCACCCTCCACGAAACCCATACATAGATAAGAATGTTTTTGATATTTCGTTTATTATTCGACAAAAAATGTTAAGTTTTCATCCTGTTCCGAAAACTTCCGAAAACTATTTTTTCTTTTAATCGAAACAAGACAATCCCACCTTTCATTTTATTAAAAAAACAGCTTGGGGGAAAGTGGGGCAACATTTTTTTTCTCCACGGAAAATCAAAAATAAAATAATTTTTAGAGGCTTATAAATATGGCCATATCTTCTTAACGGTTTATGATATCCCCATAATTTATTTTTGTATTTATGGAGAAATGCCATATTTTTCGAATATATTAAAGTTAAATGGTATTATTAGGAAAATTATACATAAATAAACCACTGAATTGCGTGAAAATATAAGTAAATTTTTGCTTAACATGGACTTTACTTCAATTTTTAAAAAAAAAAATAAAATTTTTCTTAAAACTATCAGTGTATATTTCATCTTGAAACATTTCTCTACAAAACTGCATCATTTGATTTTTGAAATTAAGTGTTTGAAAAATTGACTTTTTGACACCAAAATCCCTCTGTGTGACATGCCGCACATTGCAATGCATTGGTTGAAGTTCATACAACGAGCGTCTAAAAATAGAAGAAGTTGTCCAAGGACAATGAAACTTGGCATATAGGCATTTTTTGTTTGAATCAAGAAAAAATTTAAAAATCAAAATGATCCGCCCACTTTTACGCCCACCTCCCATACAAAGTGAAAATTAAATTTTGACCTACGGCATGCCGCGGCGTTTAAAATTGAAACGATTTTGTAATGCTGCTGCTTGTAATTGTGTCTGCAAAATAAGGCCTTTATGAAGGCTTTTTTACTGCATCTTTATCCCGCTGGGTATGAAAGTATATGTGTGGGTGAGTGTGTTTGTGGATGCATGAATATGAGTTATTTTGTATTTTTTTCAACAGGACTCTGATTTTAACTGAAAAATTGCTAAATAAATACCAGAAGAAAAACAAAAAACAAAATGAATTGTTATAACAACAAGATGGAGTGATATAATCGACTATACCGAATCATATATACCGTACGCCTTGGAAAAGAAAGATTAAAAATATTATCACTTTTATACACTTCATCATGATTGTCATGGGTTATATAAGTTTGGCATTCCGTTTGTAATTTCTACATTTATCACCTGCTGGATCGTTATGGATAGCGGAAATTTGTTTCTATTTTTTTTTAAATGTCTCGATTTTATCTCATTCCTTTAAGGTAATTTTTGGGAAAATATTTTTGTTTAAATTACAAAAGGAATGAAAAATGTATACACTTTTTGTGTAGGGTACATAAAAATACTTTCTTGTTGACAAAAATCCAAATACGAGTAAGTAGAGAAATATGGTTAAAATTTCAACCAAAAAAAGGGGGGTGAATATAAAAATATTTATTATTAAAGGAAAAATAATTTAATTACGTGGTTGCTAGCTGGTGGCAAATTGTCAACAACAACAGCAAAAACACCAGCATTACAAAAATATGTACAATATATAAAAATATTAATGTTTACAGTTCACATCCTGCTGAGAAAAACATATAAAAAAATAACTCATTTAAATTACAAAAACCCTAACGGTCAAAATAATATTTATACATAAATATTGTTACTCGTACATATCTATAGACCTAACGGACATTTAGTTTTGATCCTTTTCTACCCAAGTGAATGTCATAAAAATGTGTAAATATTGTTTAAAATTCTTTAAAATTTTTTAAATTCAATTTAAGAACAATATTTTATAGATATCGAACAAAAAATAATGGTTTTAAACGTTTCGCATTTGAATTATTGTGTATGTTCACAAAGTCAACTAAATATGTAATTTCGAAATATTTGATTCATGTAGAAAGCCAACAGCAATTTAAATCAACGATTTTTAAACTAATAACCCTGTCATTAAATGGTATTAATATTTTATTAATATTGAAAATAAACACAATTTGGATTTCAAAACGAATAAAAACAATACATATGAAATTATTATACAGATATTTGAGAATTGGGGTATTCCATGGTCTGCTATTAGTCATATTGTCATAATGTCCTAATATATTATAATAGTTGTTGGTGGGTTTTAAACAAAAAAAGTATTATTTTATGACAAAACAATAAACATAGTTCAAATAGTGTTATTAGCAGGGAAACCAAAATATGCAAATGCATGTTTTTTCTGGTGAGTCGAATGAGCACATGGATAAGATATTTACACGTTTCAGAACTATTTAAGAATTTTGGCATCGATTTGTTAGTGCATATTTTTGCATATTTTACCCTTAAATTCATATTTTTGCATATATTTGTTTTAAGAGCATATTTATGTCATATTTTTGCGTTTTTAGAGCATATTTTACTGTTTAATAGCATATTTTGACTTTATCAAAAACAAGTTTGGTCTTACTTATTCTTCGCTGTTGTGTTACAGGTTTTTACCTCCTTTGTTTAAAATTCAAAATTGAAAAATAGATGGATTTTCACCAAAAAAAAATTTTTTAAAAAAAAATTTAAAAAAACAATTCGAAAATTTTTTTTTCCAAAAATTAAAAAAACTGAAAAAAATTTTGTTCACCTAAAAATATTTAAATTTTTTATTTTGAAGTATAATTTGGTGAAGGATATATAAGATTCGGCACAGTCGAATATAGCTGTCTTACTTGTTTTAATAAAAAATAAGCACTATTTTAGTAATAGCGCCATCTAAATATCAAATTTTAGTTCTAATTCAAACTTAACCGTTCTAAGTGTTAAAGAAATATTGTCTTTTAAATTTGCTCCTGTAACATTAGTTGATGTCGAAAGAACATTTTCTATGTATAAAAATGTTTTCAGATCCAATAGACAACGATTTTTATCTGAAAATTTAAGTAAATTTTTTTTGGTTTAAAATTATGTAAAAGTTTGTTTTTTTAAGAGCATATTTTTTAAATTTTAAGAGCATATTTTAAAGTTTTTACTGCATATTTAAAGCGCTTAAAACGCTTTTTTTAGAGCATATTTTCGGTTTCCCTGGTTATTAGTTTGAAATACAACAAATTTTTTTTAAAATATTTGGGGATTCAAACGGTCTGCTATTAGGTCGTATTGTCGTAAATTTTTTTTTTGTTTAAACAAATTCTTGTTGTTTTGCAAACAAAAAAAAGTGTTATTTTATGACAAACTAATAAGCATAGCTCAAAAATTCTTATTAGTTTATAACTTTTTTGTTTAAAACCCAAAAAAAATTAGTTTAAACTAAAATATATTTTATGACATTATGACAATACGACCTAATAGGAGACCGTTTGAATCCCCCAATTATATTTAATATATTAGGACAATATACCAAATAGTAGACCGTGTGAATACTAGGGTGGCCCTTAATAAACGAAAGTTAGATTTTGGCCATTCTCACCCCCCAGTTTGGTGAACATTAGTAAAAAAATTCATCATGAAAAAATGTTAGGTAATTCGTTTTGGGTTAAGACGTGCCGCAAGCCCTCTGAAGTTTTGCGATGGGAAAAATTAATTTTTTACAGTTTTTGTAAAAATTTTGCCATTAAAAAATTACTTTTGAAATTTAATTTAAAAGAATAAAAATGTCGTTCTAATGAGACATAAAAAACATAAATTGATCAAAAAATGTTAAAATTATTAAAAATTCGACAGGCCATTAACGTGTCTCAAAAAAATTAACATTTTGATAAATATTAAAATAAAAGCTCTTTTTACTTAAAATATATCCAAAAAAGGTTTGACCAAAAAAATAAAAAATTTTTAACGGCAGAACTCCATTTTAAAATTTTTAAAAATTTTGTTAAACAAATTTCCGAAATTTTTGATCATCTCAATTGGGATTTATTAAAAATATAATAGGGAATAAAAACATGAAAATATCTCTTATAGTACCTCCGTACCTCCGATTTAAATTTTGAAATTTTCGAGAAAAACCAATTATTTGGCCATTTTTTCGCGAATGAGCTTTATTTCCTTCCTGTTATGAATTTTAAGTAAAACCTATTGAGAATATTATATTCCAGATCATTCTAAATATACTCTGAAAGTTTTACTAAAATTGGGAATCATTGAACCTTAAATCGTGAGGGTGAAGTTCAAATGTTTCAATATTTGGAAATATGGCGAAATGTTGTATATTTTTGGGCCACTTTTGATGAAACTTAACAAAAATATAACACAAAGCCTAGTATTTACAGAAACGGCAGAAAAATTATAATTAACCCTATATAGCACTTGGGGTTAAAATGACCCCAAATTTCTAAAACCATAAAAAAAAATATGATTTTAAAAGTCCGGGGTCATTTTAACCCCAAGAACCATTATAAACGCCAGATTTAATGTTATATTTTTCTTATGTTTCATCAAAATTGGCCCAAAAATAAATAACATATCTATATCTTTAAATTAGAAATTCCAAATATTGAAAAATTTTACATTTGACCTTCATGATTTAAGGTTTAACGTTTTCCAATTTTAGTAAAACTTTCAGAGTATACTTAGAATTATCTGGACTATAATATTCTGAATAGGTTTACTTAAAATTCATAACAGTAAGAAAATAGAGCTCAATCGCCAAATAATAGAATCCCAATTGAGATGATCAAAAAATTCGGAAATTTGTTTAACACAATTTTTAAAAATTTTAAATCGGAGTTTTGAAACTGCCGTTAAAAAAATAAAATTTTTTTGGTTATACCTGCGAATAGGTTAACGGTATCCTACAAAGACAAAAACTCATATACAAGTAAATATGGATATATTCTAAGTAAAAATGCGCTTTTATTTTAATATTTCACAAAATATGTTAATTTTGTTCCTACATTTCATGTTCTAGTGGAATGAGACACGTAATGGCCTGGCGATTTTTTAATAACTTTAACATTTTTTAACCAATTCTTGTCTTTTATATCTTATTAGAACGACAATTACGTACATATTTCGATTATTTTAAATTATATTGCAAAAGTAATTATTTAATGGCAACATTTTTACAAAAACTGAAAAAAAAAATGCAGTTTTTCCCCTTGTAAATACACCACAAAACTAAATCCCTAAGTCGGCACGGGCTGCCCTTCTTAGAACAAGCTAAACTTTTTTTTGTGATATTTTAGGTCATTACGAAATTTTTCAGCGGGTACCGTCTCAACACTTCAAAAAATTTAATTCTAAGGGACACTCTAATACACAGCTTTAAAATTTGTGGTTTTTAGTAGTCAGGAATGGTTAACATTAAATAATTATAAATATTCAAAAGTGCTAAGTCCATTTTATTTTGTAAAAATTTTAAAAATATTATCTGTTGTTTAAATTTTTTTCGGAATGTTATCATAAATACAGCTGATATTTTAAAAAATTTCGACCTTACGTAGGCAAAATAAAAAATATAAGTAATAAAACTAAATATCTCTTGACCTAAGAGATAACTTACTTATTGTTACGTTTTAACCTTTTCAAAACGTTGGTTTATTTCCTTTAAATAAACCGGATACTTTTGATTGCAAATAAAAGCCGTTTAGTAGTTTAAAAATTGTAACAACTCTATATTTATTTGAAATGTACAACAGAATTAAATAGTCTATCAATGTTTTTTTATACAGGTTTATAAATTCGCAAAAATACAGACACACTTTATAATGAACACGAATTCACTTGAAAAACACAGCACTCAGTTGATGTTTATTCGAAAAGCGTCACTCACTAACGACTGCAACCTCTGCCACTATTTATAACACTGCCATCTGCACTCTAGATTGCTCTTTAACTGTCTAGAGCTTTCTAATACATACGCCATCTGTGGTGTACTTTCTACAATGTTATTTAACTGAATATTCGAATTCGAATATACGGTCGCAGCAAACAGCGTTGCCAACGTACGATCAATGGTCAACCGAAAGCTTTTATTCAATGTTAATAATGTACACAGATATGTTACAGTACTGCTACTGTAACACTTTTAAATTAGCCGTTAAAATCGTTATATTTGAATTCAAGTACAATTTCGTAACAATATGTATGCGTCCTATTTGTAAACCTTCTCAAGGACTATTTATATTTTAAATTTCAGCTCACTTGGATTATAAATGGTTTTTTGGAGTTTTTTTTAAAGAAATGTGAAACCCAATGTGGTGTTAATTAAGAGTAAAGAGCTTTATTTACAACTTTGGTATCTTTGGTTGCCACCACTTAAATTTTCCTGCTAAAATGTTCGTAGAATGTTTTAATCCTTAAATGTCCTTTTTGAAAGACTTTTTTGATTTTCTCGAAAAAAAAGAGAGGAGATAGAGGGTTAAGATCTTCCACAAAAATGATCCCCATAAAAATATGACATAAGAATTCTCTCAGACATTAACTTAATCATTTTTTTAATTCGATTAAAAAACTGAAATGTTTACCCACTGTAAAATAATGCAGACCAGCAGGACTATAAGTTTATTCTACAAAAATGATCTACTTAACATGGCCTTTCAGATTGGACAGTGTTATTTAATTTATTCTTAAATTTTCATGAAAATGGTAAATTTATTCAAGTGTTGGACAATTATTGTTGCAATAATTATTATTCTTAACTGGAACATTTTACTCATTTCAAAACAAAAGTGTTTCCCTGATTATTCCAAAGAAAACCCTGATGTAAATGCATAGCAAAACGATGTAGACCGCGTTTGGAAATAAATAAATTATGAAGTATCCTACTTTTAAAATTGTTCTGCAACATTTATCCTCAATTAGCACTATTTCTTGAAACCATTGCGTAAAGTTTTCAAGTGGCACTAATCAATTTTCAATCAAAATGTTGTTTAAAATGCAGATTTGAATTCCATTAAATGCACGTAAGCGAATTAAATCGAATCAAGTCAAAACACAAATTATTTTCGAACTCAGGGAGCAGCAAGAAATACTTTGGTTTGAGTTATTATTATTCATGTAGATGAGTACGAACTGAGTTGAGTGCAGAACAAGTTGCATTTTAAATTTGTTCTACTTTTTGCTGGTTGTTCGTTCGTTCGGTGGTTGGGATGGTTGTTGCTACATTTAATGGAAATTATCCCGTAATGAAGACGAAAAAACCAAAACTGGAAAACAAAAATAAACTAATAATGTGCCAAGTGTTTTGTTTAACTTCCTCTTTTTGTTTGTTTGTTTGTTGTTTTTCGTATTCATTCGTTGTGCATGCATATTCGTGATTACTTTTAAATTAGCTGATAACTCATACTTTAAGTGGCAATTTCGTTATGTTTTAACAAACTGCCTTGCATTTGAATTACTTATTCTAGTTAGTGGATGTGGTGGATCCAGTAGAGACTACGTGCAAATTGCTCTCATATTACAACCACTTAAATATTGTACGTGCCTGGCTGGCTGACTGACTGGGTTTATATGTGCGAATTTTTAGCTACATACATCAATTTAGTACATACACAGAAGTCAGACAGGCAAGCAGGCTGAATGGCAAGCGTAAACCGAAAAAATATCAAAAAATTAATAAAAACCAAAGGTTTTCACTTTGAATGTATACATAAGTAATCCAGCAGTTCTTGGTGACTGTCCCGAACTAGTTACTTACTAGCTACCTAACTGGTTACTAGATCGGTTACAAAATTAGTTATTTTATTATGTACTGTTGATAATTGACCTCAGTCAGTTAAAAAGACATCTCATAAACAGCCCAATAACCGATTGCTTGTAAAATACCTTCCTCTGACAACTCTCGAATACATTAATTCTGGTGGGTAAAATAACTACTTTCTAAAGTGCAGTACAAACTAGACATATAAAGTGACTACACTCTAGATTACTTAGAGACACTTAAGTGACAATTGTCTTCACCCTAGATTACCTGGGATGTATAAAGTAACCAATTGACTTTTCTTTGCACTACAAATAGCACATACGTATACAGTGATCCAAAATATATCAATTGGAGTTAGCAAAGTGACCAGACATTACTGTCAATTACTGTCCATAAGGGTTACATTGACTTCTTGCTTAACTGCTGGGAAGTATCTCTGCATCTATGTTTGTATTTATAATTTTGTACGAAAGATTTTGGATGTTTCATGTCGACACAAAAACTTATTTTGTTCAGAATCCCAAAGGAATAAATTGCATAACATATCCGAGATTTATATAAATTTCATTACAAAACAACTGTGATGAAAATGAGATAGCAATATTTAAATACATTTATTTTAAATTTGTACTTTGATATCATATTGGCGGATGATAATCCAAGATGACTTAACGAAATCCAAAAAAAATAGATTTTAGATAGCACACACAAGCATGTTTTTTCAAGATCTAGCCGAGCCAAAAATATAAAATTCTTTGAAATCGGATGGGAAACAAAAAAATGGCACGTGTTTAAAAATTTTACATGTCGAAGGTACCATATTTTGAGTCCCCATAGCGCCGCCCCTGGATTATTTGTAGGGCCCATTTTAATAACATAAACTCGAATACTCCTTGGCTACGCCCAATTCAATTTATCTCGATCGGACCAGCCGTTTAGAAATGCCAGATTTATTTCCAAAAAATTTCGATTTTGCCCCACTGTGCACTGGTGCATATTTTTATAAACGTAAATCACTGTTTTGAAACAACTTATCAATAACACTATACAACACCAAACAAAATTAGGAGGTCCGACCAATAAATTTTGATAGAGGAGACAAAAAAAGACACGTGTATCGGCGTTTTGAAAGTTTACATCTGCATTTCATTTGAGGGGGGGTTAAAGTTACCCAACTCTGGCACATTCTTACTTTTAATCTTCATAAGAAACCATATGATCCTTACATTTTAGGTATAAAATGTGTTCAGCAAAGTTATGTAAAACATTTTAAATTCCCAAGGCATGGGTATTTTTGTTCTTTTTTTAAAAAGGTGCAAAACCACCATTAAAACGGGGATTTAAGGGGTTAAAATAAGACATAACAAAAGAGAGCCGAGGGCTAATTTCGCATTTTATTTTGAAGAACATTTTAGGTATAAAATGTATTCAGCAAATTTATGCAAAATGTTACGGAGAACATTTTTGTAGAATATGTTAACCCTCTAATTCCTCCAGGCATGGGTCTTTTTTGTCCTTCTTTTAACAAAGAGCAACAAACTCCATTAAAACAGGGATTTAAGGTTTTTTTCCGAAATCAAAAACTTTTTTTATTAAAATGGGTCCTAGTTCATGAGAAAATGTGATAAGAGCAAATTGTACTGTTCACTTTTGTTGGAACAAAAAAAGCTGTTCAAAAAAAACTTCTGATAAATTCATTCTTTTTAAGGTCTGCCATAAACTACTCTTAGTTAAGCATATTTCGAGTAAACAAAACGAAATTTTAGCTGGTGTCAGTTACAAACAGACAAATGGCGACAGACAGACAAACAAAAACAGCAATGACAAGTCAAACAAACCAGCCAAAAAAAAAAGTAAAAGAAAAAACTAAAACAAACAGGCTCTTTAATATGCCGGATTTAACTGCAATAAGTGGATTAACTGGCACATAACGCACAGGGTAGAGACATCGTTAAGACTGCATTTAGTCTATGTTTGGATATGAATACTACATACTTACATATTTATACACATATATCCCTGAAAACATTTTCTATTGCGGACGTCACTATGAAGAATAGTCTATTTCATTTGACGTCGGGAAGAATACCAGCTGTTCTAGCTAAGTGATTTTATCCATCATTACAGAATTAGTTATGTGACTAGTTATTTTAGAATGTGTCCTTGTGCGGAAATTAATTAATCCTACTAAGGGACAATCGACTCTCCAATGTACTTTAAATTGACTATACCCTAGATTACTTAGAAACACTATTGACGATTGACTTTACGCTAGATTTCCTGGGATGTATAAAGTAACAAATTGACTTCATTCATAACAAAAATATATAAATTGGAGTCAGCCAAGTAATAAGACTTACTTCTTTTTTAGTCAATGCTAAACTGCTGGGGAATGTCCTGACCATCAACTGTGCAAGGTCATTGTTTATTTTTCTCTGTATGGAATTTCTTATTTTTAATTAATTAACTAACTTTCATCCAACTTGCATCCATAAGTGCCTAAGGCGTGACGTCAGTGGCGATCAGCAAAAATATAAGTTTCCAAATGTTAGAATGGTACGTATAGGTACTAAGTATACAAATGTATAGGACTAATAAAATGCAATTTAATTAGTTTTAAACTCTAAAAATAGTAAAATTCAAATATTTGGTCAAGTAAATCTTAAATGTGTGGACAAGTTGTATTTTTTAATAAAAAAAAATATTGTGATATTTTTGCATTCAAATCGTAAATAGTAAAAGAGTTCATATAGGAACGAAAATTACTGATACTAATCTGCAGAAATTAGTATTATTTATCTTCAATGACTTATGAACGCACAAAATTTTTTCAATTTATTGAACGTATGGCAGTCAATATTAACTATGTATCGAACAACTCTTCGATATTTACTTTTTTAAGGGCTTGAAGCGAAAAGGTACCTTGAAAAGAAGTAAAACACTCTCTTGTCCAAAATACACGAACAAACTTAACAGTATTAAAACAAATTTTTTTGTTGTCCTAAACAGTTTGGTATTGTAAATCACCAAAATCGGTACTGTGGTTCTACAGTAGGGTTCCTACACGGGAATATTTTTTTGTTAATTTTCGGGAAATGTTTGTCGGGAATTTTCTGGAATTCTTCATAAGTTTTCTTCTAATAGATATAATATTCAGATACGTTTCGATGGCCAAATTTGTTTCTAATTGAATTACACAGTACAACACATGATTTTGGGACTCAATTCTGACAATTGCACGTGAAAGTAGCCCCAAAAATAAGAACTTCTGCATCATTAGTTTTGTCAAGTTGGCTGCCGTATTAATTTAATGGCCATACGAATTTGTTTTCCTCAAGGTGGATTTTTATCACTTTTTCTATATTTTAGCACGGTTATATCTCGTATACCGTACGGAATATCTCTTTTGTGGCTGAAGCAAAGTTGTAGATATTGAATAGTAGAAAAAAAGTACGGAACATACCTACCCGAAAAAGGTGCATCCAGTGCCTTAAAAATCGCAAAAATTCCCATTTTTTAATTTGTTTTTACCAATTTTTCACCTTTTTTGCTCAATAACTGGATTACAAATCCAATTATGGACCGATCACCATGAAATTAGGTCGTGTGATTTGTTTCTATATGAAAGTTATTTATCATGAATTTTGTATGTATACCATAATTTTTAACAGATTTATGCACTTTAAAGTGATTTTCGGAAGCGTGTCTTATATGGGAGCAATGACTAATTATGGACCGATCATAAAAAAATATGGTACATATAATTTGTTCGGCCCAAGGAAGAAGCCTGTTGAAATTGGCTGAAATCGGTTCATTATTTCACCTAGCCTCCATACAAATGTCCTCCCGAAATTGGACTTTATCGGTCATAAATGTTTAATTTATATATGTATCTACACAAATTTCGCTCCAAATAAGTTTTGTATATACAAAATTCATGTCAAAAATTTTTATTATGATCGGTCCATAATTATTCATAGCTCCCATATAAGACCCGCTTCCGGAAATCACTTTAAAGTGCATAAATCTGTTAAAAATGATGGTATACATACAAACTTCATGATAAATAACTTCCATATAGACACAAATCACGCGACCTAATTTCATGGTGATCGGTCCATAATTGGACTTGTAATCCGGTTATTGAGCAAAAAAGGTGAAAAATTGGTATTTTTTTTTTAAAATGGGTATTTTTGGGATTTTAAGGCACTGGATGCATCTTTTTCGGGTAGGTATGTTCCGTACTTTTTTTCTACTATTCAATATCTACAACTTTCCTTCAGCCACAAAAGAGATAGTCCGTACGGTATACGAGATATAACCGTGCTAAAATATAGAAAAAGTGATAAAAATCCACCTTGAGGAAAAAAAATTCGTATGGTCATTAAATTATTACGGCAGCCAACTTGACAAAACTAATGATGCAGAAGTTCTTATTTTAGGGGCTACTTTCACGTGCAATTGTCAGAATTGAGTCCCAAAGCAATGAACTGAAAAATGTTGTACTGTGTTATTTTATAATATCCATTGATTTTTTCGGTTCTAGCAACAGATAGTCAGTTGGCAAAGAAGTATTACTGTTGATATAAACGAATTATATAATATATGTAATAAAGGAATTATTAAGATGCCTAACATTACAACTTTTAGGGATATTCAATAAGTATTATTCATATTTAGAGAAAATAATAACGATAATAGTGGTTCAAATTTATTTATCTACAATCAGATTTGATAAGTTCTCTAACTACGCATGTTTTATAGATTTAACATGGTCGACATTCTTAAGTTTTTTAATTAAACAAAGAATTTATTGATTTAATACTGATTACAACTACGATTGTGACAATACCGATCAAATGTCACTATTAAATTAGAAACCCTTATGAAAGCTTGATTAACATTGTACAACCAAATGTAGTTATTTTATACTCCTATTAAAACCCTGGTAGGTACGTCGATTTATTCGAAAAAATTCTGGTTTAATTAAGTGTTAAAAAATTCCCGGGAACGAAACCATTTTTTAATTTCCTCTCGGGATAAAAAAAAGTCCAGGAAATTAGGAACCCTATTCTACAGTTATGAAACAAAATATTGGACAACATCCAAAATTTTTGATATTTTTGCAAAATTGTTTTGCTATTTTGTCTAAATATATTTCAGATAACATATTATTTCTATGATAAAAGAACAAACGTTTATGAAAGAGTGAGAATCGGTCCATGATTCTTTAGAAAAATGCCTATCAAATTGTAATACACTGGTGCACATTCCTATAAACGCACTTAATTTGTTTCTGTATTTTTGTTATTTCTTTGTTGGATGAGATCCAAATGCAAAATTTAACTTTTAACTTGAGAGACAACTTAACGGTACTTTTTGAAAGTAAACAAGTTTTTTTTCATATTGTTGTTGTTTGCCTTAATTTTGCGATCAAATGTTCTTGGTGCTAATTTAAGTGAAAGATTCGTATAAACGCAGACGTGAAATTTGTTTTTAAAAAAGTTACCAAAAATAAAATATTATCAATTTTAGTTTTTTTTCAACCAAAGGTACGTTTCTAATAGTAACATCTCAATTTACTGCAACTTTTTCCATTTGAATCAATAAATTTCATCACTTTTAAAGATGCCCAAGGGAACTTATTTGTCCGATCAAGAAAAGATTCAAATTAAATTTTTTCACGACCAAGGATGTTCCAATAGATAAATTGGACGTAAAATCGATCGTTCGGAAAGTGTAGTGCGAAATTTCTTGAAGAAATGTCAAAATTATGGAGTTCGCAAACCTACAAAGGGAAATACAAAACTAACAAGAAGACAACTTAATCTAATAAAACAAGAAGCAACCCGCAACAAATTGAATTCCACACAAATAAAGAATAAATTGAATCTTCCAGTGACTTCCAAACACGTTGCACACATTTTACGAAACGATGAAAACATAAAATGGAAAAAGCCGAAATGTAAACCAATGCTAAGAGAGCACCATAAAGAAAACCCACTAAATTTCGCAAGAAAATATATGAAATGGACAGATGAGTGTAGAAAAGCGTTTTCTGCAGTTGGCAAGTCGAAAATATGTTTTGTTCCAACAAAAATGAATGGTGCGATTTATACGAACTGTTGGAAGATGCTCTTCTCTCATTTATGGATGAAAAAATGGAAGAAGATTGCATATTCCAAAAAGATAATGCTGTCATCCATGTTTCTAAGCAATCGAAATCTTGGTTTAATGAACATATCATTCCTCTGTTGGACTGGCCGGCTTGTAGTCCCGACTTATACCCAATTGAGAACTTGTGGGGATACATGGCCCGTAAAGTTTATGCAAATAATGCCAAGAATGAAAGCATAATGACTGTGACAGAGCTGAAACTAAGAATTAAACAAATCTGGGAGGAAATTGATTCCAATCTGCTTAAAAAATTAGTGGAATCAATGCCAGGCCGTATTTTTGAAACAATCCATAACAAAGGATCATCCACACATTATTAATAATGCTACAGTAGCCCATAAATTAAAATGCGTTTATAGGAAAATACCTTTAAAAATGGCTCGAAAATTAAGTAAAAAAAATAATAAAGTACAATTGATTTTTTTTTTGTAAACAATATTTTAAGTGAAGTCTTAACTAATTTAATAAACAAATTTGTAGCCCCGTAAATATGTTCATTTTTAATTTTTACAATCTTTTTTAAAAAAAGTAGTGTGCGTTTATAGGAATATGACCAGTGTATCCTTACAAAATTCATTAAAAATAAGTTTCATGTAAAAAGAAATCACTAGACCATCTTTTCGACCGATTGGTTCATATTAGGACATGAGGTCTATTTCACTTAAATACTAATAAATCTATAACAAATCGGCCCATAATTGGTCATAATTTTCATATAAAGACCACTTCTGAAAAAGAAATTAACCTACAAAAATACATATCTAATAAATATATTTTACCCTTCTTTGTGTTCTTTTCAAATAATGTTGCAATAAAACCGTCAAAATATGCTACATGTTTCACCCTCATTTTTGTTAAACAACTTTTCTTGTTACTGTTTTTGAAGTTCGTATGTATTAATGAAATAGTTTTTGTATTTATACCCTACACCACCATAGTGGGGAGGGTATAATGCGTTTGTGCAGATGTTTGTAACGCCCAAAAATATTGGTCTAAAACCCACCTTAAAGTATACCGATTGACTTAGAATCACTTTCTGAGTCGATTAAACGATGTCCGTTCGTCTGGCTGGCTGGTTGGCTGGCTGCTGTCCATGTAAACCTTGTGCGCAGAGTACAGGTCGCAATTTTAAAGATATTTCGATAAAATTTAGTACATATAATTTTTTCGGCCCAAAAAATTATGGCTGAAATCGGTCCATTATTTCAACTAGCCCCCATACAAATGTCCTCTCGAAATTGGACTTTATCGGTCATAAATGTTTAATTTATATATGTATCTGCACAAATTTCGCTCCAAATAAGTTTTATATAAACAAAATTCATGTCACCAAATTTTGTCGGGCTTGACCGACCATACTTTCTTACATGTTTATGATTAATACTGCTAAAATGGAAGCAAAAAGTATAGTTTTAGAATACTTAGAAAAATGTAACACATTATGAGGATATGGGTAAAATTTTGTGTCAGAAAAGAAAACTCCATTAGACTTAGCCACACTTTATTCATCAACACCTGTAATTCAGCATTTTCCGTCCAACATCTATTGGCCATATTTCCAATCATGCCATAATAATATTAGCAGCATTTATTTTTTTTTTAAGCAATGCCGAATTTTGTGTGGATACTGCTATTCTATACAGCCATATTCCGGGAAGAAATTTGTATAGGTGCTGAAATAAATCATGGACCAATTCTTATAATTTTCAACAGATTGTCTTTTATCATAGGAACAATGTGTGCAATTTGCATGGTAGTTCTGCCATACATATATCTAAAGAAAATAGCAAAATATTTTTGAAACATTTTTTGTGTGGTTCATATTTACCATTTTGCCCATAGCCGTCCCTCCCTCGAGCGGCTATTGTGGAAACAACAGATGGGCGGATATAGCGAGATCGTCTTAGCATTTTATAAGGACATAGAATATACTGTTATTGAATTTAATAAACGCATGATAAATATACTCAATAAGAAATATTTAGAATACGTTGAAATAATGCATATCAAAAGAAGTCCTTTATAAGTAGATATTATTTTAAACCTCAACAATCCGCAATTACCATCCACATTAGGTAATTTTTCAAGTACATATAAGAAAAAAGTGTAATTTCTTTCAGCTTTCTAATAATTTCCAAATGTTTGGAATGGTATTCAATTCAGAACCTTAATTATAGTTGAAATGATGACGACATTTGTACACACCTTTTCAAAATACACTTGTTGAATTTCACAATATAAACCATATAATGATTTTCTTAAAAAAGTAAGAATTAATTTTAGCTCCTGTATCCCAATTGGCTGTACAAAAAGCACACTGGAACAGCATTTTTTCAAGGTTACTTTTTTTTATAAAACGCAAGTAAGAATACGAATGTTTTTTTGTTGAGTATTATAAATGTGAAGATCTTTTTATAAAACATAAAAGTACGGGTTGGTTTTAGTACACAAATGTATGATGCACTAAATAGGACTTTAAACAGTTTGGCTCTCCTTTTCGTCTTTATCAGTTAAACATGATTTTAAAACATGTTTCATACAAAAAAACTTATAATAATATAGACATGTCTCACAAAAAAATTAAGCATACAAAATTAGGTACATACATACATATATTTTTTTTTATTATTTTGGGTACAAATATAATAATTTACGATTATTTCAAAATCCTTTGTTTTGTTTTTATTACGATACAGATCTTAAGGCATGCCAGTGCATGTTTATGTTTGATCGTTTTGGTAAAAGAGACGAAATAATAAAAATAAAGAATGGAGAAACCTGTTCATGAATGTTCTTGAAATCTTGCATTCAAACAATTTTGTGTGTTAAAATTTTATTTAACCCTCAAGTGGTCGAACAGGTAAATTTATTTTTTTGCTTTGTTTGTTTCTCCAAACTGTTTGTAATTTAATCTGAGTGTGTATAACACACTTCTGCTAATAATTATAGGTACATTTGTATGGAGAAGAAATTGTTTAAATTATATTAAATTTTCCAGATATGAGTATGATTTATTACATTCTATTCATGATGCTATTTATGTGTTTAGTTATTAAATACTATTTGCTTGCCAATACGTTAAATAATAGTTTATCAATAACATGAAACTATTAGCAACAAGTATTTTATCTCTATACCATAATTTATAAGATATTTATGCTCGCTTAAAATAATTTTAGGAAGCTAGCATTATATAGGATCTCTGATCAATTATAGACCGATCATTACAAAATCAAGTAGCCAGTTTTAATACACCCCAGATTAGAAAAATTTAGTCCAAAACCGAAGGCATTTTTTGGGACTAATATTTTTAGAATTGTGAAACCGACCATTATTGGGAGTAATTTTATTTTACGCTTTGGTAGTTATTTTTCAAGTTTGGGAATTAGTTTATTTTTAATGATAGAATAAAATGTAAATAATTACAAAATTACAGCTTTAATAACACTGTACAACACCAAAAAAAATTACATTGGAATATTTTTTAACTTTTTGGGTTCCAAAAAACCCAAAAGAAGGACAAGAAAGACCCATGCCTTGAGAATTTAGAGGGTTAACATATTCTACAAAATATTCTCCGTAATATTTTACATAACTTTCCTGAACACATTTTACACCTAAAATGTAATGATCACATGATTTCTTATGACGATTAACAATAAGAAAGTGGAAGAGTTGGGAAACTTTAACCCCCCTCAAATGAAATTCAGATGTAAACTTTCAAAACACCGATACACGTATCTTGTTTGTCACCTCTATCAAAATTTATTGGTCGGACCTTGTAATTTTGGAAAAAATTTGATTCTGTTTTATAGTGTAGTCAATTTAATTTTACATTATCTTTTAATAATTAATTATATCGCTACCACCATTCTAAAGCAAGATTATCAAAATACAGATGATGTAACTTTTATAACAAACAGCAGTGTACAATATCTTTCAACTCGAATATTGATGGCATTAAAAGGAATAATTTTATTTTGTTAGGATTTGTTGCTGTGTAGTTAAATTATTTTTATCATTATTTCATAAATATCAAGTGACTGATTTCCAAAATTGATTGTTTATTGAAACGCAAAAAGATTAATTTTTCGAAAATATCGTCGGTGCACCAACTATGTGCTTTTAAAAACATTTCAAGAGAGCAAAAATATTGAAAAATACACATAAATCTCTCATATAGTTTCGGATTCAATTTGACAATAGCTTGGAGCACAACAACACGTTGTTTAAACTATCATAATATATTAGGACATTATGACAATATGACCTAAAAGCAGACCGTTTGAATCCCCCAAATATATAGATCAAAACTACAGAATGTCTAAAGATTTTAAACATTTATAAAACATACAATAGTTGCTTAAATAACGTATGTGACAAACAATAATTTGAGAAATATAAAATGCTTTCATCACAAGGGTTAAATTAAAGTATCTTTCGTGACTATAACAGTGAAACTTTTTTTCTTATTCGTTTTATTTCCAAAACCACACAAAATATTGTGCTTATAAAGATACCGGGCGGATGGCTGCGATGCATCATTGAATAAAATGTATCTTATGTCATTAAGTGAAAACTTCAGAACAATATTAAACAAAACCAAAAAAAAAATTACATAAGATTGCATGTGTTTTGATAATTATTAATGTTCTGTTTTGGGTTTTTTTTAAATACTTTTTAAGTCTTTAAATTTTATTACTACACGAGTTTGGGCTTAAACTTAGAATGAATTTTGACAAAAGACCTTGAATATTGTTGGGATTCTCTTATTTAGTATTTTAAACTACAGACACGCATCATTTAAATGACTTTCAGTTTTTGTATTTTTACGAAATAAAATTTTAAGGCGTAGAATCCTTTTTTTTATTAATTCAAATTGATACAACATGTGTTGTTTCGAATTTAAAAGATTCTAGTCATTTCTTTTTCATTTCGTTTAAATGAAAGTAGCTTTTTTTACACAACTCATTTTTTGTATTGAATTCTAATGAAAATTAATGGCAACGAATTTATTTAATCAAAGATTCTTGTTGTATTTTTTTATATTTTATATTTTACCTTTTGAAATTGATGTCGAAACCATACAAAATGTTTCCAAAATTATCTACACAACAGAAACATTCATTGATGACTGTGCAAAATTGTTGCATTTTCAAAGTTTTAATCACTGTGGGACTATTAGAAAGGCAAGCATGTCAATTTCACAATTGGCATAATGGTTTCCATTTATTGAATTAATGACAACTGTAGTTTAGAGATTGTTGCCAGATTGAGAAGATTGATGAAGAAATTGGGTCCCAATCCATCATGACATTATCGGAAACGAGAAGTCGGATAAGTTATCAAGGATGGGATCACATATAAAAGCCGTCAATCTGAAAAATACCAAACTCTTGCCAAGGTTTAAAGATGAACTAAAGGAATGGGCCATAAACGAACAGGTCAGAAACTGAAAGAATATTATAGTGGAATCCTCGGTCTATCCGACCATACGATGTGGGAAGCGTGTAAGGAATAAGACGAAACATTGGAACCGAGTTACTTAGTATATTTACCACACTTCCCTTTATCTTCGGTATGTTTTAAGGAGTTGAACATTTGTCGTAGAATGTCAGCGTGAATCTACTCACATGTTTATCGATCATGAAATTACCAGTCAACATTGTAATCAAACTTTCCGATTACGAATGCGATATTGTTCTACATATTTAATCTGTTTATAGCTAGCTCGTTTGTGGGTGTTATGGAGTTGAGATTCATTGCCATAGTTTTAGTTATGATTTGGAAAAAAGAGCGATTCAATCTAGTTTACTCCGATCGATGTAGCATACACATTAAGTGACAGAAGCGAATGTTGATTTTCGATTATTTACCATAGTTTTCTTTATGATTTGAAAAAAAACGGTAACAATAGATAAGCGATTCAAAGTAGTTATACTCCGATCGATTTAGCTTGTATCTGTAATATATAATTCACACTACACACTTCATCTAGAATGACCTTTGAAATATTATTCTTACTTGAGTGGTAAAATTTTGCAGCTTGTGGTTACTCCTGTATAAAAACAGACTGATAAATTTGGTTATTTCTTAAAATCGCAACAGATGTTTAAGAGCTTCATATCGGTTAGGCTAAGTAGAGGGGAGGTTATATGGCACATACCCGTTTACAATATAATCATACAAACATATATCATTTTTATAAGTTGTAAAATAACACCGTCCGACAAATAGAGAAAAAATTCGTTAGACACGAACCGGATGATATACAGTGGGGAGCTCAAATGAGTACATGTTTCTATTTTCTGCACTTCTTATGGAATAAAAATAAAACTAATAAAGCAAATCCAAAAATGTTTTCTGTCATTTATTTTATGTTTAATATATAACAAAATTATTACAATTCAAAACAAAAAACATCCAGTTCTAAATAAAAAAACAGACAAAACTAAAATAACTCGCATGTACTCAATTTTGAACCCCACAATAACTTTAGGGAAGAATTGCATTTTTTAAAAAAAATTTCAAAATCCTTTATTACGTAAATAAAATTTTACACGCATTCGCATATTTTCTATCAATTTTTCATTAACTTTTTTTGGATTACTCTCTCTCTCGTGCTCAATCCGCTGTTAAAGCTCGTACAAATTGGTAGGAATTAATCGGTATTGTTTCAACCGCCAATTCACGATTCACTAAAAATTCTCAATAGGATTGAACTCAGGACATTGAGCTGATAACTGCATTAATAAGAAATTTTTCTAGGAACACCATTCTTTACGATTTTTGACATGTGCATTGGGTCACCATCCTATTGAAAAATTACTTCTTCTGCAGGATTTCCTCTTTTATATACAAAAACGTGATGATGAGACTACAAAATCGGTATGGTGAGTCTGCAAAATACGCAGATGGTTTTCTTTACTCATTATTTCATTGATTCTTTGCATTGGTCCAAGGTGGCACCATATAAAGCAACCCCATATCATTACCGTGTTTTACTGTTTCCTTACTGTGTCACCAATTTTGAAAAAATCGGCGAAATAATGAGTTAAGAAGACTATCTGCGTATATTGAAGACTAATCATACCGAATTTATAGACTTGCCATTCCGATTTTGTAGATAAGAGCGCCAATCATGTCGAAGCAGTTATTTTACAGTAGAATGGCGAATTAAAGCACTAATCAAAAACTTTGAAAAATGGTTTAGTGAGCAAAATTTCTACCGAAATAGTGTCCAGTTCGATATACCGACCTCAATACGTAATCATCTTTGTATTTTTCACATTCATCTTTTGACTTTGTAGATTATAACGCTTATCCTGCAGAAGAAGTAATTTTTCAATAGGATGGTGACCCAATGCACACGTCAAAAATCGTAAAGAATGGTGTTCCTAGAAAAATTTCTTATTAATGCAGTTATCAACTCAATATCTTGAGTTCAATCCTATTGAGAATTTTTAGTGAATCATGAATTGGCGGTTGAAACAATACCGATTAATTCCTATCAATTTGTACGAGCTTTAACAGCGGATTGAGCACGAGAGAGAGAGTAATCCAAAAAAAGTTGATGAAAAATTTATAAAAATATGCCAATGCGTGTAAAATTTTATTTACGTAATAAAGGATTTTGAAAATTTTTTTAAAAAATGCAATTCTTCCCTAAAGTTATTGTGGGGTGCAAAATTGAGTACATGCGAGTTATTTTAGTTTTGTCTGTTTTTTTATTTAGAACTGGATGTTTTTTGTTTTGAATTGTAATTAATTTTGTTACATATTAAACATAAAATAAATGACAGAAAAGATTTTTGGATTTGCTTTATTAGTTTTATTTTTATTCCATAAGAAGTGCACAAAATAGAAACATGTACTCATTTGAGCTCCCCACTGTACGTCTGAAACTACAAATTTAATGGAGAAAAACTGTGTTTTCAGTTTTTCATTTCGTGTCCCTTTTTAAGGACTTCAAAGAAGTACATTTTTCAAAAAATATTTAAAAATACTCCTGATATTCCAACAATGACAAATTGTATGTCAAAAGAACAAGAAGAGTTGTAAAATATTTTGTATTATCTTTATTTTATCCTGCAAGGATCAAAAGATGTCAAAAATGTCCTTTAAAATGTTTATCCTTTAATATCCTTTAAGATTGCCAATAAAGACCCAAATATTCTATACTAAATGTCAAAATTTCATTCTTTATACATATATATAAAGATCAAATTAAAATATAAAAAAAAATTTATTAGTATACAAAAAAGTTTTATTAAGAAAAGTGCATGTTTATAAACTACACTACCATAGTGGGGGAGGTATAATGGGTTAGGGCTGTTGTTTGCAATCTGCTCAGGTTCACTTTCTGAGTCGACTAAGCGATGTCCGTCCGTCTGTCTGTCCGTCCATGTAAACCTTGTAATCAAACTACAGATAATTCGACAAAATTTGGCACAAACCTTTATATTACCCCAAGGACAAATGCTATTGAATTTGGTTAGAATCAGCCCATTATTTATCCTAGCCCCCATACAATTGGCCTATTTGAAAATAGTTAAGCTCTCATAAATATCTTAATTATAAACATATTCAAACCAAATTCCTCACAATTAAGTTTTATGTAAGCCGAACTCTCACCAACAATATTCGATATTTTCCATATAAGCAACATTCTCGAAAATGTCATTAATATACATTAATCTCTGAAATACATATGTCAGTATCCAAACAAATTTCAACACAAATATGTTTCATATATTCGCAATTCATCCCACCAAATTTTGTGACGATTGGTCCATAATTAGTCATAGCTCCCATATAAGGTCCAGTATCGAAAATGTGTGTATTCAAATAAGATTCAACACAAATAAGTTTCATATCAAAAGAGAACTCTTTATAATCATATACCCGGTGTAGGGTATCATAAGGTCGGGCTTGCCCGACTATACTATTTTACTTGTTTATTAGAAAGTCTTCTTCGTTACTTTTCACAACGGATTTTGTTATATTTTTTTCGAATGAAATATTAAAATAAAATATAAAAAATAAAATTTAAAATATTTTTTAGCACTTAAGTAGTAAAGATAGAAGGATGAAATTTTGGCATGTGGTATTTAATATTTAGATCTTTAACTCACTGTTTTTTAAAAACAAAATTATTGGAAATCTTAAAGGATATTCAAGGATAAATATTTGAAAGGACATTTTTGACACCTTTTGATCTTTAAAGGATAAAATAAAAATAATATGAAATATTTTACAACTCTTCTTGATCAATTGACACTAAATTTGACATAGTGGGATGATCAGAAGTATTTTAAAACATTTTTTTAAAAATGTACTCCTCTGAAAATTTGAAGTCCTATTAAAAGGAAACAGGATCACGAAATGAAAAACTAAAAACGCAGATTTTCTCCATTTAATTGTTTGTTTCAGACGTATATCATCCGGTTCAATTTTTGCAAATATGCAAATTGGCATAGCATAGTCGTATAGAGTATTAAAAAATATAAAAACCCACGGTATTATTTTTTCGCGGTTGTTAAAAAAGTTCACGCACCAAAAATAATATATTTTATTTTAAAAATAACTGCGGACATACTTCAAAAGATAATTTATAAATCCCTCACACTTGCAAAAAAAAAAGTAAGAAAGTATGGTCGGTCAAGCCCGACCATATAATACCCTACACCAAGTAAATGAGTACAAATATTTTTCGTTTAAAATATCAATAATTTATATTCGTGAGTGATTTTCAGAAGTGGGCCTTATATGGGAGCTATGACCAATTATGGACCGATCACCATAAAATTAGGTCGTGTGAATTATGTCTATATGAAAGTTATTTATGTTGAATTTTGTGTATATATCAACATTTTTAAGTGATTTAAGCATGTTAAAGTGATTTTCGGAAGCGTGACTATATGGGAGCTATGACTAATTATCCGATCGTAACAAAATTTGGTGATATGATTTTTGTATATATAAAACTTATTTGGAGCGAAATTTGTGTAGATACATATATAAATTAAACATTTATGACCGATAAAGTCCAATTTCGAGAGGACATTTGTATAGGGGCTAGGTGAAATAATGGACCGATTTCAGCCAGTTTCAATAGGTTCGGTCCTTGGGCCAAAAAAATTATATGTACCAAATTTTATCGAAATATCTTCAAAATTGCGACCTGTACTCTGCGCACAAGGTTTACATGGACAGCCAGCCAGCCAGCCAGCCAGCCAGCCAGCCAGCCAGCCAGCCAGCCAGCCAGCCAGCCAGCCAGCCAGCCAGCCAGACAGCCAGCCAATCAGCCAGCCAGACGGACGGACGGAGGGACGGACATCGTTTAATCGACTCAGAAAGTGATTCTAAGTCGATCGGTATACTTTATGGTGGGTGTTAGACCAATATTTTTGGGCGTTACACACATCTGCACAAACGCATAATACCCTCCCCACTATGGTGGTGTAGGGTATAAATATTGTATAAATAATGAAGTTAGAAGAAATATTTCTTCTTTATTATTCCTTCATGGAATTGTTTGTGGTACCATAGATTGCCCTGATCTATTGAATAATATTAATATGTATTTCTGTTCCTCAGAGATCTCTAAGGAAATTTAAATTGTTTCATACTTATTTGCATAGAACTGATTATGCCAGAAATGAACCTCTTAATAAATCAATTAGGTTATTTAATACCTTTTGCCAATATTTAGATATAAGTCAATCCAATAATATTTTTAAATCCCAATTAAATAATTTATTATAAATGTTAATTTAGTTTTATGTTTCTAGTCTGTAAGGATTTTTGTATCCATAGACTAAATGAATTAAATAAATAAATATGAAATAGTCATTATTAACTTAGCCTAAATCAAAAAAATAGTATGGCATCATTAATCTGCAATCACATTTACTATATATTGTTCATCTATTTTGTACAAAACGCCATGGAACGGGTATGAATCATTGTATTATATGAGTATGTGTTCTAACAAATTTTCTATGGTTGTATGTTAAAATTATTTGCATCATTAGTAACATTGTTCCATCAATCCAACTCGTACCAAAGCACCAGTATTCAGTTAACCCAGAATATTATTAGGAATAGTGTACACACATATGTATGTACTTACCTAAGTGGGAATCATAACGATGCCGATGATGTGTCATATCATTGTCTATTCATCAATTTGGTTTTCAAACCCATTATATACGGTTGATGTGGAGGTTACATCACTAAAAAGGGTTGTTAGTATGTATTTATTTATATTTTGGTATTATTTTTGTGTATCAGTCGCTTCATTACAATCTGCGTTTTATTTTCCTGTCATCATAGGAATTTGGTGCAATGTATTCCAAATAAGAATAGAATGAGCATTAGTAGGTAGTCATTTGGTACGTGTATCTATTAAAATGACTGATTGCTATTGAGTAAATGACAAAACACTTTTTTTTGTATAAAAATGTTTTCTAACAATTTTGTAATGTAGTATATTCTATTTGGAAATACATTTGCTAGTAAATGCATAAATGTCGTACTTAAAAATAAATCTTTTATTTTAAATGATTTTGCTAACTGGAAATAATTGCTAACCATTTATAATTTTTATTTAACACTGAGAAGATAAATTAAATTTGTTTAAATTACTACATAATATAAAGAGAAATGACAGTCTTGTCGATGTTAGCCAACTATCAGAAATTAACCCTTATATAGACAACTAAGGGACGGTTTCTACAAGTAGAGTACGGAGAAGCATGGTCATAGGAATCTTCAACTGGTCCTAACAACCATTACATGGTGAACTTATGTAATTGTGTAAGAGACTTTTCAGACTTTCATTCCCTTAAATAAGTCTTCGGACCTAGACAAAAATCATGGTTAAATCAGATCCAGAGAGGCAGCATTCAGAACTTGGCGCAATAACTAAAACGCAGAAACCGATTCGCTACGCAAAAAGGCAAGATCTTTGTGTGCCAAGGTACTAAGGCGCCAAAAAGAACTATACGAGCAAAGCCTCAGTACTAAAGTTCTTAGTGCTAACCGGGGTAGTAAAAGCTTTTGGTCATTCAAAGAGTAAATGATAATGCTAGTTCCTAAATTCCGACTCTTTTAAAGGATGACCAAACATTCACTGAACCGATCGATAAAGCTAACCTTTTAGCTGAATTTATATTTAGACAATAATTGTGAAATATCGCAGTTAAATTTGTCAGATCGGTATACTTTTTGATAGCAAATGTAAAGGTGAAAACAAATATTCTATTTGGGAAAAGCTAATGCCGAACAGTGGCATAGAAAAACAAGTAAGAGAGCTATATTTGGCCGTGCCGAATCTTATACAGCCTTCACCAAATTATACTTTAAAAAAATATTTTTAGGTAAACAAAATTAAATTTTTTTTAAACCGTTTTTCAAAAAAAATTTTTTTTCGAAATTGTTTTTATACCCTTCAGCTTCGTGAGAAGGGTATATATAAGTTTGTCATTCCGTTTGTAATTTCTACATTTTTCATTTCCGACCCTATAAAGTATATATATTCTGGATCCTTATAGATAGCGGAGTCGATTAAGCCATGTCCGTCTGTCTGTCTGTCTGTCTGTCTGTCTGTCTGTCTGTCTGTCCGTCTGTCTGTTGAAATCAATTTTCTGAAGGCCCCAGATATCTCCGGGATCCAAATCTTCAACAATTCTGTCAGACATACTTTCGAGAATTTTGCTATTTAAAATCAGCAAAATCCGTCCATAAATAACGGAGATATGAGCAAAAATCCGAGACAACCTCTGAAAATTTCATCAAAAAACACAATGTATTGCATGCTTTGACAAAAAAACAACAAAACGTATGGTTGGATGTGCAAGCTTTGCGTATTTTTTTTTTTTTTGTGTTTTTTTTTTTTCTTTTGGCGTTGTTGTTGTTTTTTATACAACTAAACGGTTGTTTGGTTGTGTGTTGGTTTTTTTTGACAAAAAAACAACAAAACGTATGTTTGGTTGTGCAAGCTTTGCGAATTTTGTTTTTTTTTGTGTTTTGTTTCTCTTGGCGTTGTTGTTGTTTTTTATACAACTAAACGTTTGTTTGGTTGTGTGTTGGTTTTTTTGACAAAGAAACAACAAAACGTATGTTTGGATGTGCAAGCTTTGCGAATTTTGTTTTTCTTTTGTGTTTTGTTTCTTTTGGCGTTGTTGTTGTTTTTTATACAATTAAACGTATATTTGGATGTGTGTTGGTTTCATTGCCTTGCGTATTTTGTTTTTGGTTTTTCTTTTGGTGTTCTGTTTCGTTTGGCGTTGTTGTTGTTTTTTGTGTTCTTGATAAATTTAGGATGCTGTACGCTAAAAGTGGGCAATGTACATACATACCTATATACTAATTATAAAAAATAATAATGCATCCACAACAAAGGTGAAGGGTATATAAGATTCGGCATAGCCGAATATAGCACTCTTACTTGTTTAATTATGCATTTTTTTAAAAAAAATTTTTACAATTTTTTTTTGGAAAACAATTTATGACAAAAAAATGTTTTGAAGAAAAAAAAATATTCGGGTTAAAAATATATTTCCCAATTTTGGCCCATTGTAGGTCCAATTTACTATAGCCTTATCTACATCGTTGCAATAGACTTTGAAATATCTATCATTAGATATCCATATTGTCTATATTAATGACTTAGTAATCCAGATATTTATCAATAATAGGTAAAAAATCGAGGTTGTCCCGGTTTTTTGCTCATATCTCCGTTATTTATGGACGGATTTTGCTGATTTTAAATAGGAAACTTCTCGAAAGTATGTCTGACAGAATTATTGAAGATTTAGATCCCGAAGATATCTGGGGTCTTCAGAAAATTGATTTCAATAGACAGACGAACATGGCTTAATCGACTCCGCTATATATAAGGATCCAGAATATATATACTTTATAGGGTCGGAAAAATATATTGTGGAAATTACAAACTGAATGACAAACCTATATATACCCTTCTCACGAAGGTGAAGGGTATAAAAAGAGGGAAATAAATCTGTAAATTCTAAACCATTAGTCCGATTTGAATGAAATTCGACATGCGCAAAGAAGTGCGCGAAGGTGTTGTCGAGTTCAAGTTTTGAATTTGGACAACATGGGTCCACCAGGGGTGCGGCTAGGGGTCCCCAAAATAGGACACGTCGGTATGTTCAATTTTTAAAACGATATTATTTCTTCGTTTGTATTCCGATTTCAAAAACATTACACGTATAGAATCTTCTCCTCGAGTGCTATTAATTTTGAAATTCAAATGCATATAACTTTGAAGTCAGTCACGATTTTCAAACAATTTTTTTTTTGACATATACATTTGTTGTTAGTCCAATTAAAGAAAAATGAAGAAAATCGGGAAATATTTGAACCCGCTGTTCTCAAAAATATTCAGGGTGGGTAAAAATATTGAAAATCTATTATTCAAATGATAAGAGGAGGTTTTTTGTAGTACTCGAGGAGGAAATTCTATACATGTAAAGTTTTTGAAATCGGAACACAAACGAAGAAATAGGATCGTTTTAAAAATTTAACAAACTTGAGATGTTCTATTTTGGGGACCCGTGACCGCATCCCTGGTGGGCGTATGCGGTTCAAATTTTTACTCGACAACACTTCTTCTTTGCGCATTACAAATTTCATTGAAATCGGACTAAGGGTTTAGAAGTTACAGATTTATTTCCCTCATTTTTTATTTCTACACCACTGTGTGCCGTAATCCCCAGAAAAACCAAACAAAAATATAAATTTTCGAATATTTTGAATTTTTGAATGTGGGCTTTTTTTTTGTTCGCGGTTGGTCAAATAATAGTGTTAATGATTATAAATACAACAAACATTATATCCAAAGCTGTTGCCCATTTCAGATTTAAAAATTAAATAAAAAATAGGATAAGTTCAGAGAGGCTTGGGAATTCCTCTTACGAAAATTCAAAGTCGATTGCATTTGGACTCGTAAAAGGTATTGTTTTCTATATAACCGTTTCTATATGATTTCGTTAAATGGAATCGGTCATAAATTGTTTCCTGCCCTAAATTTATGGAATCGTAATGGTGCACTGCACTGTGCATATTTATAAATATTTTAAAATTTAAATGATTTTGTTAAGGATGTTTATAGTTATAGTAACAAAGGCAACATGTTTAACCGCAATTCAAAACAAAAATAAATATTTCCGCGATAAAAAATTATAAAATTGGAATCTGTTGTTTTGCAATGTTTTTCTATTATAGGAATATTTCTAAAACTATTGTGTGATATGGCAAACAAAGATGTTTGATAATCTGAATAATTACACCATGCTACAGCGATACATTACTCGTTAAGTAAATAAAGTTGAGGAACCTATCCTATTTGTTATCGTCTAAAATTGATGTTTTGTGACTTCTTGCACTGCAGTTATTCCTTGATTTCAAATTCTTAACAGGCTTTGAATAAACTTCTGATTTCCACCAGGCTTACTTTAATTTTTTTATTATGTAGCACAGTGTTATTATTAATTTAACACACATGTGCCACACTTCAAAAAAAAATCAAACCTTCAGTACTTTTCCATCATCGACACTTGCCGAACTAAGAAAACCACAACTGAACTATTTAAAAACTTTAAATAATTAAATATTGTCGGCCACTTTTAATGATTTTAAAACCACAATACACACATTTTATTTATAAAAAGAAAAAAAAACGAAAAGAATTAATTGGTGAGCTATAAAATCAGAGGTTCCCTTTGGCCAAATCAATACATAATTATCAAAACAATCAATTTTTAAACGTTTGAATGTTATTTTGTGCCTGAAGTAAGTCTGCAGCATTCTGTGTTTTATCTCCAAAAAAGATTAATTTATGTCTTTGAAAATTTTGCAAGTTTTTATGGATCGAAAAAAAAATTGTATTAACATTGAAACGCATTTGTGTTTGGTTTAGAAACCATTTTATACTATAACATAATCTTTTCGAACAGCTCACCACAAACGGTTCATGTGATGATCTTTATTCCAAACAAATGTCCTTTTTGATTCAAAATAGAAAGATATTACATGAATGTAAAATAAAAAAGTGAATGATTAAAATGAAAAAAACGATGTCAAATATGGTAAAAAAGGTATCAAATGACAAATTCCTGGACTTTAATCAGTAGTGAAACCCAACTTGTTAAAATTCCCAATTCTATTGGTTTATATTTATTATAATGAAGTTTCTTAAAATTTATTTTTTAGTCTACAGCTTGACTGCAGGTTTCAATAAGATTTTTTATTATTTTTTGTTTCTATAGCAAGAGAAAAGGTGAAAGACAGAAACGTCTTGTCTACAAAAAAAAACATACGTATATACATTGCCAGTCACCCTGTAGTTTTAAAAGTTGGTGAACTCAAAAGCATGATAAGGAATATTCCTTTTTGGATTGTTTTAGATTTTGGTTAATTTAATAGTTTCGTTTAGTTATGATAAATGACTCATTTAAAAAAAAAGTTTCCTATACATGTAAATACAAACAAAGTTTCAAATACATGTAAATTAAATATGTCAGTTGTATACACAGAAAAATTTTTATTTCAATTCCAACATTTATCCAATATTGAACAGGTTTCAATTAGTTCATAATTAAATTAAGTATTCATTTGCTCAAAAACAAAATTTCTTGATATTTTCTAATTTGAAATTTTCATTTGAATTGAAACGGAAAAATAAGTACAAAAAAAATTTTTAAAGTGCAAAAAAAGGACTTTCGGTTAATCGACACAAATTAATCGGTTTATTTGTTATTTAAAAATGAACAATTTCAAATTATTCGAACAGTTAACCGTCCAAAATTAATCGGTTAACCGATTAATGGTAGTTACAAGGGTATTCAATTAATCGGGTTTCTGGATTAATCGGTTAATCGAGCAAATAATTAATCGGGGTTTAGATTTAATCGGTTAATAATCGGTTAATATTAAATTATTCGATTAACCGAATAATTTCTATTTTAATTTTAAATTGAAAAGAAAATCGCGAATTTTGTATACTTATATAAGCATTTTGTTACTAAAAAGAACAAAAACATAATAAGTCAACAAAACAATAAATAAAAATATACACATGTGAGTTCTTTTTTTAGATTTTAAGGAGATCTTCTGAAATAATCTTTTTAAAAAAGAATGTAATTAAAATGCTTCAATCTTAAACGATTTTTTTTAGTTTTAATTAAACTTGACTTGAAAAAACTATCTCACTGATTGTAAATTTCGAAAAATCGAAAATAAGGCACAATCTTTTTTAGTTTTTTCTAAGCATATTTTTTTAGATTTTGAATACTTTAATAGTATCGTTAAGTACTGATTAAAGACTCGTTTCAGTAATGTCTTTAGTTTCGTCTATTACCATGTCGTCCTTCAACTCATTATCACAAAGTTCATCATATAATATTCTAGAAAAAATGTCATTTCCAAATTCCTTAGTTTCAGTTTCCGTACTATACTTCAAATAACTATTGCTAGAAGGGAATATTCACGAGTTAAGAAATTAAATTTTAAAAAATAGTTCTGTTTAAAGTGCAAAAAGGAGACATTTCGGTTAATCGGTTAATCGACACAAATTAATCGATTTATTCGTTATTTGAAAATCGTCAATTTTAAATTATTCGAACAGTTAACCGACAAAAATTAATCGGTTAACCGATTAACGGTTAATCGATTGAAGACCCTAGTAGTTACTGATTTAAACCAAAGTGAAGTTGGTGTCAATTTCTTTCCATTGTCGATTGTATATGATTTGTCCTAATCCATATAATCAACACCAAGCGCCAAAAACAAATTCTGAATACCTATCAGAAAATTTGTTTTTTTTGCCACATTAATATATATTTATTAATGTAGCAAGTTCTGTTAGTGCTGACCACTGCACCAAATGAATTCGTCATCACAGAAATACACAGTTCCATGGATTGCTGGGTATACATACATATATACTAAAACACACTGATCCGTACATTATATCAAAGTCATTAAATTACACTTGGTGTTTTTCCATTGAATCTTTTGTGTAGTTTTTATTTCAGATACTAAGCAAAGTTGTTGTTGGTTGTTTATTAAAACTGATCATTTGTGTTTGTTACCAACTTAAAATTAAAAACATACGTCTTACAAAAAAAAAAAGAAATAAGAAATAAAAGAGATACTCAGTCTTGGCAACAAGCAAACATGATCGTTTGTTTCTTTTATTTGTTTGGTTTTTTCTTGCATCATTTGATGCTCAGATGTTGTTTTCATGTTGATTAATACAAACTGTGGTCATCGTTTATGTTTATTTATTTTTTTTGTCAGTTTCCACCAAACGAATTTTATATACAAACATATGAACATTAGACTGCTCCATAAAATTGGGACCGGATTAGATGTCATATAGATAGCAGTAAGAGATTTCAAGGCGGCCTTACTAACAGTTAAAATCCGTATATCCACTCCGTATACCTGGTAAAACCTTAGCCATGGATGAGATCTCAGTCTGAAGATTGTAGTGTTCATTGTAGTAAAGCAACGCTTTTGGCCATAAGTTCAACAGGAAGCCAACACAATATGGCAAAGAGGGCTTTAGATGATGTGGTGCGAATTACCTCTGTGATCCTTTCAAACCACTTACGGTGAGTGGATTTGCCAAGAGGCGACCGACCTTAACGACCAATTTGAAAAGCCATTTTGTGATGCTGGGGATATGCCTTCCTACATAAAAGAATGACCACAGCGGCCTTAGACAATATCAGCTGAACATTATGATTGCAAAATAGCTTTGTATCCAGATTAACTCCGGGCACTGTCAGTTCCACAAAATTTAGTCGGGGTAGTGGAAATATGGGAATCTTGAACATTCTTGAAAATAGTATAGGATCAGTCTACTGTTCATGTTTCAATCAGTTCGTTGTGAGATAGATTCCTGATATTTTCCAGACACTACCACGGATACGTCATCCGCATACGCAACTATTTGGTAGCCCACGGAATAGACCTCCATAACTAGCGCATTTATCGCAAGATTCCATAGTAAAGGTGATAATACACTTTCTAAAGGAGTATCGCGGTTTGCCATCTATAATCGATCAGCCTTATCAACGTTTTTTGAAGGATGCACAGTGGTATGAGAATAAAAAAAGAGGGAAATAAATCTGTAACTTCTAAACCCTTAGTCCGATTTTAATGAAATTTGAAATCCGCAAAGAAGAAGTGTTGTCGAGTAAAAATTTGAACCGCATACGCCCTCCAGGGATGCGGTCACGGGCCCCCAAAGTAGAACACCTCAAGTTTGTTAAATTTTTAAAACGAGCCTATTTCTTCAAATAAATTAGGGAAAACTAAACAACTCGCTGAGAATTTACCTAACATAGAAATTCATAAAAAAGCATGTTGCCTACATAATAACATTTTTATGAATGTAAATAACATGCTAGATAAATTCTCAGCGAGTTGTTTAGTTTTCCCTAATTTATTTGACACGTAAAAACATAAGGTAGACATGTTATATATATCAATTGATAGAGGATTTTGTCTACTTTTCAAAAATATATATAACTTTTGACAATTAAGAAAATTTTGAAAAATCCCAAAAATGGGATTTTTTTGTTTTTTTTGTTATAATATCCATAATAGGGGCGGGGTTATCGGAACCCTTTACATAATAATTAAGAACATATTGGGCCATCTAAAATAGGTTACTATATTTTGATGTCGATTATGCGATTTGAGTTCTTTTGCCCTAAAGTTGAATTTTACATAAAAAATAGGCGTTTTTTGAATGGGCCTGGTCCCCTCGGTATCAAAAATTATACATTTTTTTTCATTTAAGATATTTGCTGTGAAGTTAGCTTTTCAAACAGTGCAAACTCATTATACATCCTCTTAGAAATTTTTTAGACAGCTTAAAAAGAATAAAAGTACTTTTTTCCCAAAAAAACAGCGAAAAATCGCCTTTTTTAAATGTTTTAAATTCAAATGCATGTAACTTTGGATTCAGTCATGATTTTTAAACAATTCTTTCTTTATTTGATATATACATCCGTTGTTAATCCTACAAAAGAAAAATGGAGAAATATTTGGAACCGCGGTCATCAAAAAACTAGAGTAGGGTGGGTAAAAAAGCTATAAGAGATAATTGATAGCTACGACGAGGTTTTATTTAGTGCTCGGCAAGAAGATTCTATATGTGTAATGTTTTTGAAATTGGAACACAAACGAAGAAATAATATCATTTTTAAAATTGAACATACCCGAGGTGTCCTACTTTGGGAATCCCTGGCCCAGCTCCTGGTTGGGTCATGATGTCCAAGTTCAAAACTTAAACTCAGCAACACTTCCTCTTTGCTCGTGTCAGATTCATTCAAATCAGACTAAGGGTTTAGAAGTTACAGATTTATTTCCCTCTTTTTTCTCATACCACTGTGAGCTGTGCATAATCGAAATTTTGCTGTTTTTGATAAAAGTTTTTTTGCACCAATACAGAGATTTCTGGAAAATAAATGGAAAAATTTACATGAAATCCCTAATCTCATTAAATTCATTCGAAAATAGTGTTTTCACTCGTCTTATTTTCGTCAAAATTTTAGGGTAAAGGGAGTACCTAATAAACACTATCGTACGAGTCGTTAGATTAAGTTTAAACTGAATTGTCTCTGAAAGTCAGCTCAGTTATCAACATAACAATAATGTAGAAAGCATTGTCATTTTAAACAAAATTCAGAAAATGAACTTAAAGCAAACACAAATTAAAGAATACAATTTAAAATTTAATTTATCATTTTGTTTTTTTTTTAATTTTTTGATTTATTTTAATTTGACTCATTAGTTTTGACTCTTTTCATAAATCATCACAATCAATAACTTAATCTACAACGAAAAATAGCAAAATAATAAAAACTTGCCAATAACTTAATAAAAGTTTAGTTTTCGCTTTAAGGGTGTTTGTGTGCAAGTGTTTATGGATATTTCTAGCTGTTGCCAAGTGCCAAATGAACAACTAGAAAGAACAAAAGATCATACCGATCTGATGCAGCAACAGCAGCTGTTTTCATTTAGTTTTTGTAGTTTTGTATTTTTTAGTGCTACTCTTATTTGCGTTGAAATTGTTAATTGTTTCAGATTTGAACTTTTGTTGCTAAGCACTTTAGGGCTTTTTATTTTATACTACTACTAGTTTTTTTATTTATTTAATTTTCTAATTTCATACAAAAGCGTAAAATCGTTTTGTTTGTGTATGTATGAAGAGCATGATGAATGATTGAAATGACATGAGTCTGATAAAATACAGAAAAAACAGTGAAATAAAAAATAATTTATCAACGGAATAATAGTTTTACATACATAATTAATGAAATCGCCATCACTGTACCAACTATGGCCCCCAGATTTGAGTAAGTAAAAATTTGATTTCTTTGGATATTTAGATAAGATCAACGAGAATAAGCTAAATATTTTGATTGTCCTTAAAAAGTCCAAAATCTTTACATATTTTACTGTGGTTAAAACCAGCTTTGAAACAGTATGTCAGAGGTTTAATTAAATTCGGTTTATTAAATAACCCGTATCCTTTTAATTGCAAATAAAAGCGATCAATAGTTTAACAATTGTAGCAACTCATTATATTTAAGTTAACACAATAATTTAAATAGACGATATATTTTAATGCACACACTTTAAAAACACACTGTTAATGTACATGAATCCACTGGAAATACAGTTAACAGCGCCTATGATTAACTGACTGTCTGCAACCCGTTGCTACCATTGATACACATGCTACACAGTGCCATCTTCTAGTAGTTACATGAATTATCTTAACGCGCAAAATGTTAGCACCTTTAACAGTTAATATTGTCATACTTATCAACAATGTTAATAACTGCGTGTTATCAACATTTTTGAAAGCTGAAGAGCGATGCAAAACTAAATAATAACTGACAAATTAATATGATCTTCTTATATTTTGATCTGACAATTCATTGAAGACACAACATAAAGCGCCATTATTTTCTGACCAGCATTGAACTTTGGGTTTGGAAGTGATCAACGCGTTACAATCCTTTCATCACAACTCCGGCCTATTGAACGGCATTAAATGACAACAATAAGAAAATGGAAAAAACTTTATGTTTTTCACTTATTTCAACACTTATGATACCAATTAATTAAATGTACAACTTGCTAAAATATTAGACAGATAAAACAACACATAACAATATGAATAACTATGTATACAAATGGATGTAATACGAGTATATAAGATTGTTCTATGCAAACCATTACCACATCTGTATAAGTGGTTTTAAACATACCAGCAGTTCTGGGAGACTGTACCTATCATTTAGGTTGACAACTAGCTACATAACTAATTACGTGACTAGTTATTTAAACGCGTGTATGTCCTAAACAGGACACTTTTTGATTTCAATGAGACTGTCTTATAGCTGGTCCAAAGTATTCATCATTGGATACATAGAGTCAGTTACCTTACTAGCTACCTAATTGGTCAATTGATCGGCTACATAACTACTTATTTTAACATGTACGGGTGCTAACTAGAAATGAGCGATCCCCTTATTTTTGAAGAACATCGTTCTCAGTGAACGTGATTTAAAAAGTGACTGTGATCACGTTTTGTCTATGTTAAAATAACAATTATGTTAAGAAGAATACATTATATATTATTTTCAATCTTAAATCTGTTCTTATGTTAACCAAAACTTATATTTGCTGATTTAAAAATGTCTGTTAAAAAACATAGGAAAATAACACACAGAGAAAACTGATTCGTAGTAACAACCGAAATTGTTGCCAATCGAATGATTCTGCCTTGGTGACCGAATTTTACAGTTGTGGCTACAATATTTTATAAGAGATAACCAAAGTTTGGATGCTTCAACCGAAATTCTTTCTTAATAACTGATTTTTTGTTGCTAGAACCGAAAAATTATATGTGTACAACCGAATCATTCGATTGGCTACAAATTCGGTTTACTACGAAACTATTTTCTCTGTGGCAGTATTAAGCAAATGCAACAAAATTATAAGGGCACTGCTACACGTTCAATATATATTATGATATTAGGATCGCGATCCATTGTAATGGATCACGCAAAATTAGGTTAGGTTAGTGCCCTTAGGGCACTATAGCAGTGCTCTTAGATTACTTCTGGTGGGTAAATTAACTACTTTGCATCACAAAATAAACGTTTAATATAACTACACTATAGGTTACTTAGAGACACTAAAGTGACTAAAGTAAAGGTTACACGGGATGTCAGTATAATTAAGCAACAAGAAAATAAACTGTATGAGAATTATATCAGTACAATTTGTAAAAAAAACAGTTTTGTACGTATCATTCACAAAAAAGTACTGTACAAAATAAACTCACTTTAAAGTTTAAACAAACTGGTTTTATACAAATTGTGTTTATATAATTATACTTAAAGACTTTTAAGTGGCGATTGTCTTCACGCTAGATTACCTGGGGTGTATAAAGTAACCAATTGACTTCTCTCTGCACTACAAAGAACACATTCGCGTCAAATGATCCAAAATATATAAATTGGA
The DNA here is from genome assembly GCF_958450345.1 of Calliphora vicina. Lineage (NCBI taxonomy): Eukaryota > Metazoa > Arthropoda > Insecta > Diptera > Calliphoridae > Calliphora > Calliphora vicina. The sequence goes on from NC_088782.1 coordinate 95,375,674, forward strand.
GTCAGCCAAGTGATCAGACATTAGTGACAATTACTGTCTATAATGGATACATTGACTACTTGCTTAACTGCTGGGATATGTATTTATGTATCTATAAAACTGTATACTTTTATTCATAAACTTATTTAAAAACAATATATGCATAGACAAATAATCAAGTCTACAAAACTCTAGGGAGTACGGGAAAGTGTTGTGAATTGCCATGAACATGACACATGTATTTGAATGACTACGAATACAGTTTATATGGGTTCAAGCAATTAAATGTTGTTTTTTCTCATTTATTTCTTCTCTACATGTTTTTATTTTGCACATTTACAACTTGTATTTTTATTCTTAGTTGTTTTTTCAAACTCAATTGTTACGAGTATAATAATCATATGAAAACAAATGATACATGTAGTTAATTGCTGCAATAAGATACAGTTCACACATAAATTTGTAACTACAGCTACATTTGATTATAACGAATTGAATGGTGTAAGTTTTAAAGTTTTAATTTTATATTATGCTAAATAGATTTTATTATTTTCAAGTTGGATTTTTCTAGTGCAGTAAAATAGACATAACAGTACAATTGCAGCTTTACTATTAGTAAAAGTATAGCAAATATAGTAGCACTGTGTAATTTGTATGGCTGTGGAAATGATTCATTCGTTTGCAAATCATTTTAACAAGATTTTACTGTGTTTAATATTCATTTTATGAAACGTGTATTGCATTTCATTGTCAATAAGACAATATAAATTGTCAATTAATTTAATTAATTGCGAAATGATTTTACAATTAAACATTATGTGGTATAATAAACTTTTTTACATATGTTGTTATATACCATGGTAAATATGAAACATTACTTACAGACATACAATATTTTTTTGGGAAATAAAAATACATTCATTTAATTACAAAACTGACAATTTAATGCGCAAAAAAAATCCATAAATAAGAACAGAACCATTTCAATCGTTACTAAATATTAATATTTTATGACAAATTTCAAGAACTCATAAAATATTAACAACCATTTAATTGTACAATTCAAATCGTGCATATGTAATATATTAATGGAAAACCACAAAATGAAATGTTTTAGAAAGAGATTTATAGATGTCTAACTATTATTTATGAAATCATTCCATCGCAAGTCCCAAATTAAATGCATAATTTAACCTACACTCTCCGTTATCATCTGAGTGTAATGTTCAAAATTATGTTCGAAATCACAAGTACCAAAAACTACACAAATTATCAATTTTGCCACCAGTTTACATCAGAGTACCAATTCAGAGGAACCAATTACTGCGGTTCCTTTCCATCTGATCTTATCACTTTGATCAGAAATGTTTTAACATCTTTTATTTAATAAAAAAAGTACAGCACCGTTTACACTTTTATGAATTACACGAAAATGTGTTATTTACTACTTTACCAAAAAATATAAAACACAGAAAAAACTATTTCTTAAACCGTTTCAATTCAAATACATATATATCACATATTGAACTGGTTTCAATTATTTCATAATTAAATCAAGTATTCATGTGCTCAAAAACTAAATTTTCTGATATTTTCTATTGAATTTTGAGTTTTGAATTTGATAATTTTGACAATTGAATATACAATTTTCGTTATTGGATGAATTTCAAATACAAAAATTATTGAATAGATAATTTTCGTAATTGAAAACACATTTTTGTTATTTTTTGTGTTTTCAATTACGAAAGCTTTTCTCCTTCTCACACTGACAAGACACCTTATCGCCAGCATGGTTTCCAAATAAGTACCATCACATTATTAACCTCCATAACCTCTCAAGCTTATCAATGACAAAATCAGCAAGAATCGTGTGACTGAACGGTCCTGATAGCACTGTCCCCTTTTGGAGGACATTTTCCAATCCTCCCTGCAGAATAACAAATATGTATATCCTGTCTATATTTGAATTTGTACATCTATAAACTAAATACTTGAAGTGATTTTGTAAGCGGACGACTCTACGGTTAAGGCGATAGGCTGCAATATTGATGACATAATACGGTCTGGTTATCTCAAGGATATCTACGATTTCTTCACTGCACGTAAGCTGCATCACCAGGAATACTTTTTACCACCTGGTCATATTAAATAAGGCTGGAAGTGAACATAGAAGTCAATGTCGCAGAGATTTCCGACAAAAAATCATCCTAAAATTTTGGGTGTAAATGTGGAATAAATAGTTCGGAATAAATGTGGATCAAATTGTTCCTAATAGAATTCCTATAAACATTTTGATATATATGGGGCATTTCACGTCAAGTGAACCAACTTTTGAAATCGATGTCTTCCGATCGCGATGAAATAGTAATTC